>NC_090766.1:46113215-46135860 GCF_036898095.1 Palaemon carinicauda | reverse complement strand
ATGTAAAGAAATTACCACATAGAGTGGTGTATCTTTTCAATTCCAGTTTTCATCCGTTGCCTGTGGACTGATTTGTGCTAAGCGTGAATAGATTATTGTAATCTACATTTGTTATTCCTTCAAGAATATTGAATGCCTCTATTAACTGTCCATTTAGTCGTAGAGATTTCTTATCAAATAAGTTCAAATGTTCCATCCTCCGTCTATACTCAAACTGCCTTAGCGTAGGAACTAATTTGGTGGCCCTAGCTTGTACTGCTACCAGTCTATCTATATCCTGAATACTTGAACCCCATAACTGGACTCCATATTCTAGATGGGGTCTTATTAGTCACGTGTAGTCTAGATGGGGTCTTATTAGTGATGTATAGATAGAGTCTTATTAGTGATTCATATTCTATAGGGGGTCTTATTAGTGATGTATACTCTATATGGGGTCTTCTTAGTGATGTGTACAGCTGAAGTACTGTGTCTTTGCTTCTCTATTTGAATTCTCTTTACATAACCCATTTAGTTTATGTGCTTTCTTTCCAGCTTTTACGCTTTTGTTTGGTGAACTTCAAATCTTTGCTAATAAAAATACCGAGATCTTTCTCCTGGTCCACATGTTCTATTTCATTACCCAGCAGTGAGTAATCTGTTTGTGGGTTACTATAACTCAAGGTCTTGCTATAACCTATGTGCATAACTGCACTTCCCACAGTTGAAAGGCATTTGCCCATTTTCCGGACCATTCACCTAACTTAATTAGATCCTCTCTTAAGGCTTCTCCGTCTGCTGAGTTCGCAGCATTTATGCCCAGCTTAGTATCGTCGGCAAATTTGGCTAGCCTACTAGTTAATCCTAATATTATGTCGTTAAGGTAAATCAGAAATAGCAATGGGCCTAGGACGGTTCCTTGAGGTACTCCGCTAGTAACAGCTGCCCACCCTGAGGCTTCTCCATTGATTACAACTCTGTTTTGTTTGTCAGCCCAATCTTCGATCCATTCAGCTGGCTCGTCAATTGATGCCTACTGCTCTAATTTTAACCATTAATTTTATGTGAGGGACTTTGCCAAAGTCTTTTGAAAGCCTAAGTATATGATGTCTATTGCCCTGCCTTTGTCATAAATGCTAAACATGTTGTGGAAAAATTCCAAGATTTGTTACACAAGATCTCTTTTGTCTAAAACCATGGCAGCTGTCTATCAGAAAATTGTTTTTCTCTATATATTCTACTATTGAATCTACTATAATTGATTCAAAATTTTGCAAGGTACCTAAGTTAGACACACAGGTCTGTAGTTTCTAGGTTCTTCTTTTGGTCCCTTCTTATAGATTGGAGGAACATTGCTTAGTGTCCATCCTTGTGGGGCCTTTCGTTCATTGGCGGTCTTTCGGAACATTATGTAAGAGCGGGATTATCTCTTCTTCTAGTTCTAGTCTTGCTTGGATGAATATCATCTGGACCTGGAGCCTTAGACTTACCGAGTCCCCTTATTTTCGTTTTGACACCTTCAATTGTAAAGGTGATTCTGTAGAGTGGTTGTGACGCTTCATATTTGATAGCTAGTTCAGGGAGGGGCATTGATTCTTCCCTAGTGAATACGATGGTGAAATATGCATTCATCAGTCGGGTTTTTTTCCAAATCCTTTGCTATAAGATTACCCTTCGAGTCTCGAAATGGGCTGATGTTGTTTTTGATTGGTTTTCTAAAGTGTATGTATGAAAAAAAAATCTTTCGGGTTTTCTTTATTAGCTGAAGCCAATCTCTTCTCTTCACTGATCTAGGCATTTCTAACTAGTTTATCTACATTTCTGCTTGACTTTTTGTGCTAAAAAATTTCACAGATTGAAGGCTGTGAACCCAATTGATTTGTGTTTCCTCTCTCTCATTGTTATTACTTTGGCTATTTCTCTGCGGTATACATTTCATCCTTTTTTCTTTATATGTTTTTACAAATGAGAGAGAGAGAGAGAGAGAGAGAGAGAGAGAGAGAGCTGAAAATCCATTTGGAATATCCTTTGCAAAATAATGAAAAAAATCAACTGAAAATCAAAAGCAGGTCCCTACAGACGATATCCAATAAGGCGCCTTAATAGATCCGTTACTCAAGGGATGTGAGGGAAAATAAAACCTCTTTGGCGACTCTGTTGGGGACAAATAAAAATAGCCTTTCGACTTTGATAGAAAATAATATAATCACCTTTTATCCATATTCATGAACGATTGCAAAAATTACAAAATAATTCTATTCCATGTGTGTATAAAAGTAGGCCAAAATATTTTTCCATGCATCATAACTCTTGGAACTAGTAAACCATGTCCAAATAATTTCTGTTCCTTTTTCCAATAGTAATGCGCGTTCCAAAAGACAAGTACTGCCCAAACATTTCATATTCGTCGACATTACAAACTTCTCATAACCCTGTCGTCGTCCATTTACTCGCTAGCTTGTAATATCCTTCCATAAACATCCACCTCCTTAACAATTCTACGTTTCTTTATATTTCTTCACATTTCAATTCTCACGATGAAACTACACAAACAGTTATTACCAGGAACTTCAAACACTTTCATAACATGTGATGATAAACGAATAAGAGAGAGAGAGAGAGAGAGAGAGAGAGAGAGAGAGAGAGCAATAATTCCGAGGTGTCAAGTAGGTCCAGACAAAAGAAAGAGGATCAGTAAGAGTAAATGCACACGATCATTTCTTCCCAAGTCTGAACAAAATATCCCAACCAATATCTTCATAGAATAATGTAAATAATAATAATAATAAAATATATATATATATATATATATATATATATAATTTCACTAGCTAGCCACATATACTGTAGGGTGAAATACGGAAGTGAAAGAAAAAATTGTTTTTATCTTTTACAATATTTTTCCTTTACAAATTTCGAACCCCCCCCCCCTAGCCCCATACTTTCAGATAGCATTTAACATATCTTGTGATTGCTAAAGCTCAAAATCTTCCAGGAAGTTTGGCTATTTCAATAAAAGAAATGTACGATTTTGTCCCTCAAATGTTAAAAATCAAACTAAAAGCTCACATAAAAAAGGATTGCAAACTCACTTGAAAATAAAACCATTATAAAAAGTTTCGTATTCTCACTTTAGTTGTTATGTCAGCGAAGAAAAGAATCACAACTTTTCATGGTCGTGCTGAGAGCTGCAGGTGTTCGTCTCTTATAATCAAGAACTTTATGCGCTTCCACGCACTGCCCCCCCCCCCCCCCCCCCCCCACACACACACACACAACACTGTTTTGACCTGTTAGTCTTGGGATAGTTCGAGCTAAATTCAAGCATCTTTAAACTAAATTCAAGCATCGTGGAACTGAATTCAAGCATCGTGTAACTGAATTGAGGCATCTTGAAGCTACATTCAAGCATCGTGAAACTACAGTAAATTCAGTTATTTTGAAACCACAGTAAATTCACGCATCTTGAAACCAACAGCAAACAAAATATTTTGTTAATACACATTTTGCAATAAATGAGGATTTCACAAAACAATATAAGAGTGACTGCAACATTCATCCGGAAACAAAAACACAACTATAAAAAGGTAAAGGCCATCACAAGAGGTGAAATTAATATTGGAAAACAAAATATACATATCGTACTTTGCCAATACCAAAAAGGGTCTAGGATGTACGTGGACCAAATGCACGGATGCTAGAATGCATTTAAATTCACTAGAGTAGTTAGCAATATCGACTATAACCCTGATGTATATATCAACAATCGTGTCTTAAACCCTCACCTAACTTGAACAATTCAGTCATTAACCTTAATATAACCATTAATAACCTTGCATCTAAAGGAGGTGTTATTAACTATAAATTATCTAAAGTTATCAATATTACCAATCAAAGCTTATACTTTTTTGTAGCTTTAGGCCCCTAGTAAATTTTCTTGAACAAAGTAATACAGGCGATAGTGTTAAACTTCAGAAGTCTAAAAGGACGAAGTACAAAAACTAAACTTAACAGATTCTACACCAATCGTGTGAATGATTAAAGGAGATCTACGAAAGTTTTCAACTACTCTCAATTCGTCTCACATTAAAAAAAGAGGCATCGCAGACCGAACGCTAGTATCATTATTATTGTTGCTTCATGCCGATTTCCATTTTCGTTTTCCTGGGAACTGTAAAAGATACATGGGAGTTTTTCTAGGAATTCCAAAGGATAAGAAATTTTATCTTTTTTATATATAAAAATTGCATACGATAGACAACATCGCTTTCCTTTCTAGGAATTTATAAGATAAGCAAATTTTTTTTTTTCAAAGGAAAAGTAACATGGTTTATCTTCAATATGGTTTCATTTCATATGGATTTATAGGCAAAAATGCTTTTATTTTTATATGGAATTGCAAGCTACATGGTTTTACTTCGTAAGGAATTGTAAGCAACATGGCTTCATTTCGTGTGGAATTGTAAGCAACAGTTTTATTTCGTGTGGAATTGTAAGAAACAAGGCTATTTCGTAAGGAATTGTAAGACACATGACTTTATTTCGTAAGGAATTGTAAGAAACAGTTTTATTTCGTGTGGAATTGTAAGCAACATAGTTTTATTTCGTGTGAAATTGTAAGAAACATGGTTTTATTTCGTAAAGAATTGTAGGCAACATAGTTTCATTTCGTAAGGAATGAAACATGGTTTTATTTCAAGTGGAATTGTAAGCAACATGGTTTTATTTTGTGTGCAACTGTGAACATGGTTTTATTTCGTAAGGAATTGTAAGCAAGTTTTATTTCATGTGGAATTGTAAACAACATGGTTATATTTCGTGTGGAATTGTATGCAACGTGGTTCTATTTCCTAAAAAATGTTGAAAAAATATGTTCTATTAAAATGAAATTCCATACCATAAGAAACATGATTTTCTACGAAAAGCATAGGTAACTTCCAGAGTTTCCTAGGAATTACACTGGATAACCCTGAAGTATCATCTAAGGCCTGATGTTTAATTAAAAATGCATGCGATATTCATAAGTTCTTTCATAGGACATACACTGCATAACTGCACATTTTCATACGAATTGCATGGGATAACTAACACTTTCATTTCAAACTGCTTGTACTGTAATAACCAAGAACGATTTTCAGTGATTTGTTTCCTAGTGAACTGCGAAAGATAACCAAAAAGGATTTTCTTGGATTTGCAAGAGATAACTAGTCTCTCTCGTGGAATTGCAAGGGATAACCTACAGTGTTTGCCATGGAATTGTATAGGATAACCAAACGCGCTTCAATGCAAACTACAAAGGATAATCAAAAGCATTTTCACTGGAGCTCTAAGGATAACTCATAAAGAAAAAATAGTACCTGCAATCTACGACAAATAAACTAGAAAGTGAGCAAAAGTCCCTCACAAAAATCCTTTCTAATCAACTGGAAAGTGATCACAACTACTCTAGCTCCGTCGAATTTTCCAACCCGCTACTTCGCAGCCAGGCAAGATTTGTTATGCGAACAGAAAACATCATCACCTCCAAACATATCAGAATCACTATGTTTGTTCGAGGTTTAAGGTTTAAAAAGTCACCCGCGAATGACAGAGGTAAGGGACAGTGACTATGTCGTAGCAAGACAATGCCCCAGAGACTGAACATATATACATATGATGGCGACCAAGCCCCTCTCCAACCGCTAGGTCCAGGGAGGGCTAAGCAATGGCTGCTGATGACTGGGGCAGGTAGGCCTAGGGGCTCCCTTACAATAAACTTTAGAGCTTGAGTTGAACCTGAAACCCAATACGGTAGATAGCCAGGCAGGGACGTTTCCAATAGGCTAATGATACAATGAACACCACAATCTTCTGCGGCAATAGAATGTAATAGTCTGTGTGGAAATTAATATAATAGTTATACACTGCAAATAGTAAAGGTGATCATTCATATTTTTTGATTGATAAAACCAATGCGGAAAAATCTATTTAATGAAAGGAATATTAAATAGTTCATGAAAAACAGAAAATTCTGAAAATTCTCAGTATGCTGTACAATAAAACATCATTTTCATATATGAATTTCGGAAATATTCAAAATACAAAATAAAATTTTAGAAACCAGAAAATATGAACTGAAAAAAAAGGAAATATAAATATGGCGAAAAATCAAACCACAAAGGTTATATGTATTCTTAGGAAGTAAATCAAGAATTCTAAAAATGCTATAAAAATATCTAAACTACGCAATATTATGTCTCGCCCTATAATTATTTCATACAAAAAAAAATGAATGTAAAATAAAAGTTATTATTTACATCAAAATTGAGAGAGAGAGAGAGAGAGAGAGAGAGAGAGAGAGAGACAGAGAGAGAGAGAGAGAGAGAGAGAGAGAGAGAACCGTAAAAAACTGAGGAAAATCTTAAAAAACATTCAAGAAAAGAATAAAAATAAAAGGGGGTGACGTAATTTTTGTGACATCTTTTAAATATATGAAAAAAAAACGAAGAGGGTAACGGAAAAAGAAGTTAGAAGGCTCTGCAACTTTTCTCCTGATTATATATATATATATAACGGATTTTGAGCGAAGCGAAAAATCTATTTTTGGGTGAGATAGCCATGTCGTCCTGATGGGAAGTTCCTATAGGGTAGCTTCCTAGGGTATATTACAACTACGGCGATATTCCCAGAGAATTTACCTTAAGGTACCAGAATTCTAACTCCTGGAGCGAGTATCCCTCGTGAAAGGGATATCGCGACATATCAGAGGACGTATTCTAGACACGTCACATGGCAATCTACGACCTGAACAGAGATTCGTCTCGTAGGAGGGAGATTGACGAGATACGAATTCGGGAAAGAAAAAGGGGAGCCGCTCCCAAGGCTTCCCTATCCCCCGATTCGTATGCGTGCCTGGCGCCAATCCTGGCGCCATCTGTATTCCTTGTAGCGTACACGAGGTGCTACAGATACTGTATGTAGGGAGGGGTCCTACAGCCCTTTCTTAGAAAGGCAAGGGCGGGTCCATCAGGACGACATGGCTATCTCACCCAAAAATAGATTTTTCGCTTCGCTCAAAATCCGTTTTTTTGGGCTCAAGCCATGTCGTCCTGATGGAAGTGTACCAGAGCATTACTGTATCTGTGGATTCTCAGAACGTGCCGTACTCCCCGGAGATATTTATTCCCGGTCGACTAGACCTAGAGACCTAAGATGTTACCGTTATACATCTTTTCAACTAACTATAAACTATGTTAGAGCTTCCTGCCCCCTACAGGGAAGAGTCCTACTAGACTCTGGAAAGTCTCGAAGAGTACATATATCTATGTATGAATACCAGGCAAGCTAATATAGTGGTCTCGCCCTATATTAAGTAAAGCATAGTTTGTAAAGGACCACTGCGTCAATATGAAATATCGACCAGTTTTCCGCACAATACTTGTATTGGCCAAAGGTTTTATATCCGCATAGGAGGAAAACCAATGCAACATAGCTTGCATAAAGGAACAATTCTATTAGAATTATCCCAGATAAGGTACATAGAATGAATGCTCAATTATACCAATAAATTGACACAGGTGAAGGAGACGCAAGGTTCTCAAGAACAAGCTTATTGACAGACAATAAACAGACAGGTTAACCACAATTATACATATATATATAAGAAGAGGATAACCCAAAACTTTAAGCATAAGTATGATAGTAAACAGGGCTTGTTTGTCTGAAAGAAAAACATTAGATGCCACTTTTAAGATACCGAGGTATCAAAGTCATAAAAGCCTGTATTACAAATCAATGACATTAGCGTTAGAAACGCTCGGCACACATGTCTGCACTTATGCTAGGTTCACCTTCGGAAATGGAACAGTCTGGATGGGCAACACAGTGCCCTCACTTAGTTTGTAGTACAGTATGTAACTACAAACTCACCCTGGAATTAATCGTCCCAATTAAGACCACTGTTCCTCGCAGAGTTAAACAGTAGGGTTAACACCGCGACCCACTGCTACCACAGATCTCTTTTAGTTCCTCTACTTGCTTCGCATAGTGGCGAAAGAACACTCTGGAAGACTTCCAGCCAGTGTATGAACGGAGATGTTCAAAATCCATGCAATTAAAGAAATTTAAGAATGAGGCAACTTTCCTCGGATCGTGACCTGCGGGTGTATTGTCAGGATCCGCTCTGCGAATAAAATATGTGATTTTTGCTCTGAGTTGATTCAGAGATAAATTTGAGCCTGATGTTTCTCCCCTGAATAGTTGACCACCCTTGAAGTCTGAAGTTCTATGAAGATAGACCTTTAGGCATTCTACTGGACATAGAGATGCATCTTCTTTCAGAGGGCAGATTCTCCAGGGACCCCACCTGTTGGTGGGTAACTCATTCTTGGCGAGAAACGTAGGATCCGGAAACAGGTTCAGTTCTTCCCCATCCAGGAACTGAACACGACCTGCCTCTCTCGAGAGGCTACAATTTCACTAACCCTGGCCCCGGACGCGAGTGCAAATTAGGAAAATAACTTTTTGTGTCAAATCCTTTAACGCACATTCTTCATTGCTCAACAGAGAAGCGAAATGAAGAACTTGTCTAAAGACCATGAAATGGGCTTTGGAGGTGCTGAAGGTCTGAGCCTAGCACAGGCTTTCGGGACTTTATTAAAGATCTCGTTACCTAGGTCGACCTGGAAGGCATATAGAATGGGTCTTGTCAAAGCAGACTTACACGCTGAAATCGTGTTCGCTGCCAACCCTTGACCATGGAGGTGGGGAAAAAAGATAAGCAGAAGTCTGTCAAGATCTCCTGCGGAATCTTCGCCTTGACAAAAGGCCACCCATTTTCTCCAAGATGACTCATATTGCCTTCTAGTAGATTTGCATTTATATTCCTCAATGAAGTCTATACTGGCTTTCGAAATCCCGAAACGCTTTCTCACCGCTAGGGAGAGAAAATCATGAACTGCAGGGTCCGGGTTTTCTGTAATGAAGCGCAGACAGTTGACTTCTGGACTCGCTGGGTCAGAACTGGATCTGGTAGTGGTACAAACTTCAGCTACAGTTCCAATGCCAGGAGGAACCACACGCTGTTCGGCCACTTGTGGGCCACTATTGCCGCTACCCTTTGAAGGATCTCAGTTTGTTGAGGACCCTCAACAGAAGGTTGTGAGGAGGGAACAGATAAATCTTGGACCATCTGTTCCAGTCGAGGGACATCGCGTCCACTGCTTCCGCTAAGGGGTCCTCGTACGGGGCACGTACAGGGGCAACTTCTTGTTGTCTTTCGTCGCAAAGAGGTCTATCTGCAGTTCTGGGACTGATTCAGAATGAAGGAGAATGATCCTGCGTCTAAGGACCATTCCGACTCTATCGGTGTGAACCTGGATAGAGCGTCCGCTGTCACATTGCGGACTCCTTGAAGGTGAACTGCCGACAGGTACCACTTCTTCTTTTCCGCCAATCGGAAGACGGCCAACATCACCTGGTTGAGAGGTGGTGACCTCGATCCTTGTCGATTCAAGTATCTTACAACTACCTCGCTGTCTATTACCACTTTATGTGGAACGAATGACGCGGGGAGACTTTCTTTAAGGTAAGGAGCACTGCCCTAGCTTCTAGAAAGTTTTATGAGAAAGGTCTTGAATAGCCTGGACCAAGTCCCCTGGACTTTTTTCCGATGAGAGTGACCTCCCCATCCCTCCTTTGAGGCGTCTGAGTGAATCGTCACCGACGGGGGAGGTGGCTGAAGAAGAACCTGACTTCTTTAGATGTCTGGCATGGGACCAAGGCCTGAGAAGAGTACTTAGCCGAAGCGGCTGGTCTTCTCAGATCTCTTCACGCGTTTGATGCATAACTTCTCCAAACTCCGATTGCATCCTTTAGCTGTGCTCTTAGCACTGGGTCTGTCACCGAAGCAAACTGGAGAGAGCGCAGTACTCTCTCCTGCTCGTGTCTTGATATCCTTTCGGAATCTTGAAGTCTCTTGACAGAACCCGCTATCTCCTTCCTTTTCTTCGCTGGGGTGGAGAAACGGTGTGACAAAAGGTCCCAGTGGATCTTAGCCACTGGAACTTTTGAGAAGGAGAAAGTCGAGACTTTTTCTGTTGATCTTGAGGCCTAGGTACTCTAGGAACTGGATCACTGACTGGAAGCTTGCAAGCATTCTGTCTCGGATGCTGCCCACACCAACCAGTCGTCCAGGTAGGCTACTACCTGAATTCCCTTTAGGCGAAATTGTTTGAGAGCTACGCTCGCAAGCTTCGTAAAAATCCTTGGGGCTATGTTTAGCCCGAATGGCATGGCTCCGAAGGCGTATAGTCTTCGCTGTAGCCTGAACCCTAGGTAGGGGGAGAGTCGATGGCTAATTGGAATGTGCCAGTAGGCATCTGACAAGTCTATAGAGACGGAATATGCCCTCTTGGGCAGTAAGGTCCTTATGTGTTGCAGTGTTAGCATTTTGAATTTGCAATTCACTATGAACTTGTTAAGTGGCGACAAGTCCAGAATGACTCTGAGCTTTTCCGAGTCTTTCTTGGGAACACAAAACAGCCTCCCTTAGAAATTGATGGGCTTCACCCTTTTTCTCCAACCGTTCTTGAACGTACTCCTCCATAACGGGGGTGGAGTGTTGGAAAAAACCGAAGGTACGGGGGTGGAGTGCTGTACCAGCTCCCGCCCAATCCATTCTTGAGTAGGCTGTGGGCCCAGGGATCGAAGGTCCACCGATCCCGAAATTTCAGAAGTCTCCCTCCTACCGGTATCACCTCACTTGGACTGCCGTCCTGAGGTCTTGCCTTCCTGACCACGACCACCCCTGAATCCCCTTCCCCTTGAGGGGCGTCTAGACGAGCCTCTGGCTGCTCCTCTAGGCTTTGCTCGGAAGGAAGTAGACTGCCCTTCGAACGCTGGGGTGAATGCCGTGGACTGTGTCGACACGGCCTGGGGTACCCACTGAAAGGTGGTCGGGGTTTGTGCCACGATCTGGGGCACTGGGGGCAATGGCAATTGCAGTTGCTGTTGCTGTCTAAGAGGCTTGGCTGGCCGAGACGGTAGCCTAGTCCTCATAGTCTTCCTCTTTGGTTGAGGACCCTCATCCGGGGAAGACTTTCTTTTGATAGCCAGGTCCCACTTCTGGAGAAGGTTTCTATTCTCCAAGGTGGCTTTATCAAAAACTTCTTTGACCAAGTCGGTAGGGAAAAAGGTCTTTTCCCCAAATGTTGGAGGAGATTAGTTTCTTTAGCTCGTGCCTCACTGTAGCCGAGGTAAACACGAACTCCCTACAAGCTCTCCTTGCCTTGACGAAGCCATAAAGGTCCTTCGTCACTGTGGCCAGATGAGGCTTGGCCACTACCATGAACATTTCATGGACCTTGGGGTCACTTGCCATCGTCTCGAGAGTAGTCTGAAGAGACATTGAGGCAGTCAGTCTTTCTTTTGTATCGAGCTCACTTCGCAAAAGAAAGTCAGACAGCTTAGGGGGGTCCTTGCCGAACTGACGTCCGGCAATATCAGCCTCCAACTTTCCACTTAGAACGTAAGATGGACGTCCTTCCAATCTTTGTGGTCCATAGGCAGGGCCAGCGACAAGGGTTTACACTCCTCTAGGGAGGGGCAAGACTTGCCGGCCTCGATTGCTTTTAGTACAGCCAGAAACCCTTTCTGTAAAAAGGGGGAAGGCTCTAGTAGGCGAGGACACAAAGGAAGGGAGCTTCCTATTCAATGCAGCTACCTTTGAGTTAGAGAAGCCCCTCTCTTTCATCGAAGATGAAAGTAGAGCTTGAGCCTTAGCATGGTCATCACTATGACCTCCTTCGGCTCTGCCTCCTCCTTTGAAGCTGGTTCCTTCCTCAGCCGGACATAACAGTCCGGATATGGTGCCTTGCTGGGCCAGAATTCCACCCTCCAGGGGAACTGAGCCCAGCATAACCGAGATGACGATCTTTCCAGTCGTCATCGACATGTGCTCAGCATACCTCCATGGGTTAGCATCCGAGCACAAATGAAGGTCTTTCACATTGAGCTTTTCTGGGGCCCATGTGATTCTGCAAGGCACTGCATTCGCAGTTCCATTGCAGCCGCCTTCTCCTGATTCTCCTTCTGCATTTGTTGGATCATTCCAACAATAGAAGGGAGGGCCTGTCCCAGCTCTACTGGGAGACCGGCCGATGTAGAGGGACTTGAACTTCATCCTGGGCTTCTGCAAGGAGGTCTTCCTCCTGACACCCGTCCACATCAGATATCCTGTCATTTAGCTGGATGTCTTGCATCGCGACCGCGACTTCAGCATCCACCTGGATCTGAACTTAGGGGATCTCCTCTTGAGGCTGGGGAATCACTGCCTCAGCTGATGCCTTAGGGAAAAGATACGCCCTCATCTTCTCACTTGGAAGATAAGGGCCAGAAGTGTACTTTTGGAAGCCCCTTACCCAGGTACGAAGCTTCTTCCTAGCTATTTAAATGTCTCATTAATCAGGTTAGTGCACACAGTACATACCTGAGGGTCCCAATACCGGAGATCATCCTTGGAGACAGCGTATGCTGCGTGTCTCCTACAAAACTCATGTCCGCAGAGGTTCTTGCTGCTGACATTGCAGAAAGCACTTCCCCACTTCGGAGTGTCCTTCTGTAAAGAGAAGAAATTTCCATGAGTATCAAGTGAACTATGTATCACTGGATATGCATAGTATAGCATAACAATTCATAAATGAAAGACACACACTTGTGTTTCCCTCACAACCCATTGTTGCAGCCTTCCAGATAATAAAATCAAAAAATGGTTTATCTCTACTAGAGTAACCAATGCAAGGTTTCCATAGGAAACAGGTGGAGCTCACACCTAGGCAATGATTTTAAAAATCCTGGATAATAGACGGGGAAGAACTCTGCTTCCTGTCTGAGGGCAACAGCAAAGGGCTGTGTAAGAAAACACAATAGTGTTAGAAGATACAGTGCTGTACCTAAACTTTTACTATAGTTTTCTTCTTACTGTATATGCTATACAGAAGAATACTAGTACAGTATAGGAGGATGTGTGCCGGCCTGCCTTTGCCGGCCGGCACACACCACAATTAGCTTTAAAGTATACTACTTAACAGCTATAGGGCGGCAGCCCTCTGGTTCAAATGCCTGTGCCGGCGGCAGCAGCTGCCGGCCAGCAACAGCCAGTGTTGGCCGGCAATGATTGCCGGCCAGCAACTACACAAGGTAGTACCCAGCTGCCGGCCACACTCTTGGTGACCGGCAGACAAGGACTGACATAAGCCGGCCGGCAAAGGTACAAGACCGATGCCAGCCGGCAGCAAAAGAACCAGAAGACTACCCCTGCCCGGCTGCCGGCCTCATAGGCCGGCAGCCGGCCTATGAGGCCGGCTGCCGGGACAGGTACAGCACTAGAAGAAAATAGAATGGATGCCGGGATAAGAGTGTACACAACCCCCCCAGCCCGGCAACCGAAAGAGTGCATATAAGGAAGGGGAGAAACTCAATTCAGGCTTCCTTGACCAATGCCGTCCGGCTCTGCCGGCAGGCATGGATGAGGGA
Organism: Palaemon carinicauda; assembly: GCF_036898095.1. Classification (NCBI taxonomy): domain Eukaryota; kingdom Metazoa; phylum Arthropoda; class Malacostraca; order Decapoda; family Palaemonidae; genus Palaemon; species Palaemon carinicauda. The sequence continues at coordinate 46,122,369 of NC_090766.1, read as the reverse complement.
CCAAGAGAGGTCCGGGCAGCACTCGAAAACATAAGACCCTTGCCGTCCAGCGTCTCTGCCGGCCGGCAATGGGCTTAGTCAATCCAAATCCCAACCTATACTAGGTCCAGAAGTAGAATGACATATGGTACAGTAATACCCCTGCCGGCCAGCTCTGCCGGCCGGCAAGGTACAGTACAGTAATGGCTAGGCCATTACGGAGATAGAGGGGGAAGGGACAAGAGGGTCCTGCCAACCTTGCTTTAGTGACAGATCACCCGTAGCCAAGAACTCTGTCTTAGCCTAAGGGAGATCTAAGGGAAAGGGCCAGCGCAGTAGTATAATACCTGCCAGCTTCCAGAGCACCAAAGCAAGGAAGGCGTTGTAACTCCCAAGGGAAGATTTATCCTCCCCGAGAACAGCAACAGGACTTAGTCTGGTCGATCACACAAGAAGGAATCATAACTACAGAAACCTTCGACAGTGACCTAAGGGAGCTCAGCTCCCTTTGTAAGTGTTAGGTCAGCGAGGGAGACTCTGCCCCAAGCCAAACAACACGGACTCAGACTAAAAACTCTGTTGTTCTGACCCTCTTTGAACCAGACTCTGCTGGAACAGGAAGGTACAGTAACACCCTAGTATAGTTTTATCGAAAATAAATTCGGAAAAAACCACTTAGGGATAAGCCCAAGGCTTAAACAGAGGGAAAGGGATTGCATACCTTCTCCGAAGAAAAGAAAGCAACCGGGGGAGTATGATAAAGTATACTAAGGCTCCATAAGCAATTAGCCTAGGCACCAAGAGAATCGATTACCTAATTCACCGAAACTCTCACGTATACAATCTTGGAAATATTCCACACAGTCTAACATGTATAAAATATAGCCTAAAGCTTCAATAAAATTTTAATTACACTCGGAAAAACCATAATCATGCATTAAGTACTAGGACCAAACGACTAGGCTACATGGCCTAGCGTAGGCCAGAATGGCGAATACTTCGCCAAATAATACTAAGCACGAAAGGAAATCCTATGTAAAGCTAAATAGCTAAATTTTATTAAGCAAAACAACCAGGAATGTCACTCTGACTAACTAATTTATACCTAGCGAGTGACAGTGTCCAGGACACCTCTGGTAGGCTACGGCTCTTGTATCAAAGATTAATCCTATTAATCACTCAAAATTTTACCAAGAGCCTACATTTATACATAACAGACACTATACTCAACTTATCCGAGGTCAACGAAGACGAAGAAGCCATGAAAAGCTGAATAAATCCAAGATTTGCGAGAAAAACAGGAAAAAACACCGAGTTGTTAAGCTACGCAAAAAGGAATACAGATGGCGCCAGGATTGGCGCCAGGCACGCATACGAATCGGGGGATAGGGAAGCCTTGGGAGCGGCTCCCCTTTTTCTTTCCCGAATTCGTATCTCGTCAATCTCCCTCCTACGAGACGAATCTCTGTTCAGGTCGTAGATTGCCATGTGACGTGTCTAGAATACGTCCTCTGATATGTCGCGATATCCCTTTCACGAGGGATACTCGCTCCAGGAGTTAGAATTCTGGTACCTTAAGGTAAATTCTCTGGGAATATCGCCGTAGTTGTAATATACCCTAGGAAGCTACCCTATAGGAACTTCCATCAGGACGACATGGCTTGAGCCCAAAAATATATATATATATATAATCTTTTTCCTAAAAATAAAAGAAATTGATGAAAGACTAAGTAACACAGAGACGAAATAGCAATGATGGAAAATACCGTTACTTACAACAATTTTACAAAAAAATAAATATGAAAAAATATAAACTTACATACATGAAAGCAATAAAAGAAAGATTAATGGGAAAGCTTAGTTTTTATTTTGCAGAGAATAAACAAAACCACGTTAGAAAAGCAGGCAGCTCAAACGAGCACAACACACAGAGAATAATGGGAAACAAGTTAACTAAGTGACAAAACGAGAACAGGAAACTTTCCAGTTTTGGACGGCTAAAAACGGAGTTATCACTGGCAGCTCGCACACGCCCGGCCGACACGTCTCTGCAATGGCAGCTCAGAATGAAACGATTAAAAACATTTACATAAAGCTAAAGGTCGTAAAAATAAACTAAATGTCCCAAAACATCGAATACAACTCCAAAACAATAAGAGGGGACTCGCATATGTGAGCGAGAGGGGGGGGGGGGGTCATAAATTCGAGAGGAATACTAATTTCTATTTAAATATGAAACGAAAATTTGAATCCCTATGAACTAGAAATGGGATATTCAGTCTATTAAAAGTCGATAGGAAACATATAATCTACATAGAATGGAAAGATAGATTTCAATGCAAATAAACACTAAATTGAAAAACAAGATAAAAAAAAAACGTAAAAACGATCATATATTAGTATGACTTTCAATGGGAAAGAACAATCTACATAAAAAAAAACCTACTCGCGTGGTGAGTTACAACGAGACATGCACATAAAATTCACTAAGATGATGCTTAAATTTTCATTACTGTTAAGCTTGAGTGAGTATTTACAAATTGATTCTCTTTTAATAGATTATATTTTGTCTTTTTCATGAAATACAAGTATTATTTCTATTGTTATTATTATTATTATCATTATTACTAGCTAAGATACAACCCAAGTTGGAATAGCAGGATGCTATTAGCCCAAGGGTTTCCTCAGGGGAAAATAGCCCTGTGAAGAAAGAAATAGGGATATAAATAAACTACAAAAGAAGTAATGAAAAAACATATTTTAAGAACTGTACTGTTATCAGGAGCCTCCCGATGTCTCTTTCTGGCCCAAGAAATTAGAAAAGTAAGAACCATGACGGCAGCGACTGAGCTTCCTTTAAAAGACGAAATTTAATAAAGATCCACAGTCAATCATCCCAATGCCCAAAGAGTTAAAGTAAGTCACTAAACTGGTTCCTCTGCGGTTTCACGATCAATTATTTTATAATTGCTCGAACTCAACATTGCTGAAAAATCATGCATTTTTTGTATCATCTAACGTGCTTCTTTACAAGGGACAACTTTCTAATCAGTTACTTATAAGCAAGTTCTTTAACCTGCGTCGCCATTTGATATTGATTTATGTAATAATGGTAATTCAGTGAAAAAATACATGCTGGCTTGAAATCATTTCAAAACTTCTACAAAAATATCATAGTATCTCCTAAGTTGACAAAAGTACTTTTTATCAATAATTTTTTTTAAAAAAAGGTATTATCGAGTTGACAAAAGTACTTTTTATCAATAAGATTTTTTTAAAAAAGGTATTATCGACATACTATTTCCTTAGACAAAATTAGGAAAGATAGCTGGTTGGTCAAAAGACAAAATTTAAACACTAGTTTCTGGTAAAGGACAAATACGCCTAAATCAAATTCGTTAGTAAATCAAACAATAAAGATGCAAATGGCTCACAGAGAGAGAGAGAGAGAGAGAGAGAGAGAGAGAGAGAGAGGAGGGGGGGGAGAGAGTCTTCCCGAGTCTAATGTACCCTTGTATATAAAAAAAAAGTCGAACGTGGAGTGTCACCATGAAATATGCACACACAGAGAGAGAGAGAGAGAGAGAGAGAGAGAGAGAGAGAGAGAGAGAGAGAGAGAGAGAGAGAGAGAGAGGGGGGGGGGGGCTTTAGAAGTCTCTTCCCGAATCTAATGTATGCTTTTAAGAAAAGTCGAACGTAGAGCGTCACCATGAGAGAGAGAGAGAGAGAGAGAGAGAGAGAGGGGCAGGCTGACAAACCCTGATATCAGGTAATACCGAGTATATGTTATCGGATGAATATGCAAAAGGCAAATAAGGAAACGAATGTAAAGATAGCTCAGCGGGGATTCGCAAAACAGAGTCCGAACTTAATGCTGAAGTCACTGAGTGTAGATGTTAGGATTAACATTGAATTACGGAGGTATTGAACAAGCCAGAAATAGGAACTATTCATTAATATTATGGATCAATGATCGAAATCGCTATAATATCCCAAATAATTAATTGTCCTAGATTACGTTATTAGGGTCACAAACGCAGGTAAAAGTGAGGTAAAACATAGAGGTAAATGAAAATTAACGAATACAGACTAATAGAAGATAAAGAAAAAAAATATATTATAACTAAATCAGGAGAAAAACATGTTAAAATAAAAGAAAATAAAGTAAAACAATTAATGAGGTAGAATTAGTTAAGTATTTAGGAACTATGATTTCCAATACAGTGTCTTTAGAATTAAAGTTTAGTGAAAGATTGAAAAAAGTAAATCAGACAATGGCTAGGTTGAGTAAAATTTGGAAAAAAAAAAAAAACACCTGAAATTACATATATGAATTGGACTATATATCAGTTTAGTGAGATCCTTGTTACTGTCTGGACATGAGTAATGATAAGGCAATGAAATGACCTAAAAAAGACTTAGTAGATATCAAATCAAAGCCCTCGGAAGAATATTGGGAGGTAAACCTTTAAACATGATTAGAAATGAAACTGTAAGAGATTACTCGAGTGCCATATGTGAATGAGATCATGATGAGGGGTAGATGGAGATGGTTTGGGCATGCTCTCCGCACTTCCCAAGAGAGATTAGTTCTCCAAACTTTCAACTGGGCTCCACAAGGCACTAGACGAGTTGGAAGACCTGGGCCAACATGGCTGAGGACTATGAAGCGTGAAGTAGATGATGAATGGAGAAGTATAGAATTACAAGATCAAGAGAGACGACTGGCGAAATCTAACCGAGGCCCTTTGCGTCAATAGGCATAGCCCAGATGCTGATGATGAAAACAACATACCCTCAATACTTTATATATCACCCCATATCTCTGCAATCAATCGATGTTCATGACCATAATAGGTACCCGTTTATCGTTAAGAAACGTAAAAAGAAATACTTTTTTTAAACCAACACCGCAGGCTTTAAAGTTCCTTCCCCATTACCGCTTCCTTGCCAGCATAACCATAATATACGCGAGGAAAGGCAGCTAAAACGGCATTGCTAATGCTGTTTCAAATCCACGTCATTACATTCCTGAGCTCTTCCATTTCGCATTTGGATAGCACAGACTCGGTGCATAAATCTTCGTATCCATCAAGTAACAAAAGGAGATGGAAAATAATAAAAGTAAAACCCGAGAATACCTTGTAAAAAGAACCAACGGCTCCAACAATGCTACAAAAGATATGCGCCGGGAAAAATGGGACTTCTCCCGCCGATAGCAACAAAAATCCTGACGCCACATGGCTATTGTGGCAAAGCACCTCAGGAGAAAAAAAATTAGTTTAAAAATGGCAGAGAGAGAGAGAGAGAGAGAGAGAGAGAGAGAGAGAGAACTCGTTTTATTGTTTCCCGAGGAGTCTGTACACTCAACTAGTTCCTTAGAATTATTTGTTTAAACTTCACTTTAATGACTGTTTCCATCGTAAGACCACCACACAGAAATACCCGGCGCCCTGCAGGACCCTTCAATTATCTTCTGAATCATTTAGAGTAGTCTGCGTCAGGATTAATAAAGTACTATATTAATCCTGGTCTACGTTAACTGTCCAATCCCCGTAGCAATTTTCAAAGAAGTGTCTTCAACTTATTCTCGAAAGCCTTTATATCATCAGCCCTTCTGGTGTCAAGTGGGAGCGTGTTATACAATCTTGGGACCAAATGTCTAAAAGCTCTAGAAACCCCTTTCGAGGTGGATATTGGCTCCAATAACTTGAAACCATCTGTAATTAGACCAGTGTCGATAATATTTGTTGGTTGCTCGATGTGTAGCAATTCTCTTGGGTATTTTGGACCACCAGTTCTGATAAATTGATGATTCATGAAATCGCAAAATCATTCTAGCTCTTAAAAGCAGCGAGGTCAATCAGTACAAGAGTGATCCTTTTCGGGGTGGAATACCCGTTATTAATCTTGCTCCTCTGTTTATCATATTTTGTATCTTCCTAAAAAGTTATATTAGATAAAAGTTGCAATAATATTCCAGTAATTTAATCCCAAGTTTCTTCAGAGGACAGTCACCCAGAAGTTTCTTTACAAAGACTATATTTACGAGATAATATCCTGTGACTCTTGCTACATTATTTATTTAAGAACTACCTAGGTCATGAACTTTACTATTAGCATATATCCGGACCAAATTGTCAATACTCATTTAGATGTCAATCGCCTTTCTTTCCCACCAACATAAACTCATTTTCAATTTCATTTACTTCAAACTGTTTAAATGTCAGTCCCTAAACCTAGCCAGAAAGTGGTTTAATTCTTGGCTATATCGTCACAGTCATTTATGGAGAAGTAAAATTGTGTTTATTCTGCAAATATTTTGAAATTTACACCATGTCTTTGTAATACTTCTGATAGATTAGTAGTAGGTTATTACATAATAGGAGTGGGCCTAGTACACTTCCCTGGGGAACCTTTCTTCTAATATTTCATATGAATAAGAAGTTCCACTTCGTACACAATAGTTTCTGTCAACCAAGTAATATCGTAAATACTCAAAAGCTTCATCATCAATGCCAATGAATCGTGAATCATTTAATAGTAGTTAATGCACAGCTGTGTCTAAAGTAGCACAGTGACCAAATAAACTTAGGATGCCTCATCTCTCCTCTTCTTTCATTTCCAGCAGATAATTTACAACAGACATCAGATAACTCCTTAGAATATATGGCAATATTTCGATTTTCCTCAAATGAGTATCAAACTGTTCAAGACTGACGCATTCTAGTATTTTTGACATGACAGATATATTAAAAAAAAAAGGTCTGTATGAACTTAAGCTCAGATAATAGTGACAGACTTGTATAATTGGTGTAACGATATCCACTTCATAGATTTAGGAAACTTACACTTGCTAATACTAGTAATTAATATTTTTTAAATAATTTCCATAAAAATTGAAATTTTCTGACATCATATCAATTGCACAATTCATTTTCTTTATTCTAATAACATAATCGTTTGTTACATTGTTACATCTCAGTAATCTTATTTATGCGTATGGTTTAACACAAAACCTTGTTTGGAATGACCTACAATAGAGCCAACCATATTTTCTATAGATACCCATAAGACCATCTAGAAGACAATCTAACTTATTCATAACTGTTCCAGCTTCCTGAATTCTTTTTTACTTATAGTAGACTACTCCATTTTCTTCTTCCTCAAGTTATTATATTGGCCAATATAATGTTGTAACGCAATTAAAAAAAAAATACTTCTCAAATATATTAAATGGCATCCGAGGCAACAATTTTTCTTGCTGATTTTGACTACAATATTAAACACAATTACAGTGTTACATGAAAAAACCTTAAGATACCATAATTAAAAACCTACGTATAGAGATATTTCATCAAAATTAATTCCACAAACTCATGTTTCAGTACAAAGTCCTGCGGAACCACTACAATGACTTACCTTCCAGACAGAACGCCATAGTTTTTTATGGCAAACATAAAAAAACCGTATTTCTCTTAAAATTACGAAATTTTCTTGAGTGCTGCTTAGGGATCTGGGAATACTCATGAAACTTCGAGTAGTTGGCAGATGATTTACATGTAATGGTAATCAAGTTACTATAAGTTGATGTTTATATACGAAAAAAATATATAACCTTATAACCTTAAAAATACTAATACTAGTAAGTACAATTTGATAAATACTTTTCGGATATGTATTTCAGATCATCAACACGGATTCCACAATGATCTATCTACTTCTGATTTCCTAAGCTGTGAATGGCAATTATATTACAAATATATCATGACTTGACAGATGTCAGTACAATATCCTGTAAAACTGTAAATTAAACCAATCTCCCTATTACTTATCATCAACTATGAGTTTCGAGAACTTTTTTCCAATTCCAATATGTCTATACTTGCAGTTTTTCTGGAAAAATCCATTTTAACATTCTTCGCAATTAAATTTTTTCCCGTTACCACTGAAATAAGGAACTTTCTGAGAGAGAGAGAGAGAGAGAGAGAGAGAGAGAGAGAGAGAGAGAGAGAGAGAGAGATTCTCGATTAAAAATTTCAACACACACACACTCACATATATATATATATATATATATATATATATATATATATATATATACACTTGAATTTTCTCAACTATAAAAAATTAAGAAAAACTATATCTCTATATATACATATATATTAAATTATCACAACCTTAAAAAATTAAAAACTATACTCTCTCTCTCTCTCTCTCTCTCTCTCTCTCTCTCTTTATATATATATATATATATATATATATATATATAGAGAGAGAGAGAGAGAGAGAGAGAGAGAAATAGCGTTACACAACGCCCGAGGGTCTCGTTGCTTCCAGCACTGGTCAACTATGCAATTTCAAGAGTGCGTGACTTGTCTTCGTGCGGCCGTGAACGAGATTTCTCATCAGTGATAACTTTCTCTTAGAACCTCTGTGCACCGAATACTTAATAAATACCGTCCAACTCTTACTTAAGCAGTAACACTTTCTTCATTAGTAAAGCTATGTGCTGTTTATGGTAACAACCTTAAGGCAAATGAATTCTTAAAAAACTGTTTTTCATTGAGGCCTTATAGTGAAAAATTTCACTTTATGAAATAAGACTACCTTCAAGTTTTCTTGCTTTCCATAATTTCAATTTAACCGGAGAAAAATATCTCCACTTGCTTTTAGAAAATCATATTTACTTTGTGACATCGTTACTTCTCATCTCGCGCATTTTGCATAATATTTCAATAACATATCATAGACGTGACCTACTTTAAGGCGAAAATTTTCCTGGGTCTCTCTCTCTCTCTCTCTCTCTCTCTCTCTCTCTCTCTCTCTCTCTCTCTCTCTCTCTCTCTCTCATGATTTAATTTACTCAACCTACTTTTCATACACTGTACATTTTGTTATAAAAAATCCGATTTCAGAGTAATCTGTTTAAATTTTGAAGATTTTGAGCCAAAACAGTTATTAGACTTTAGTTCCTTGACCAATAAAGGTAAGGAGAAAACCTAGTTCAAAAGCAAAACCTTGCATAAAAAATAACGAGTACTTTGACGGCATGTTTAAGTGGTTGTTATGGCAGTACTTGACCTTGCTGAAAGTATAAGAAGCGAAGGAGTCAGGTGCATTTTACATACACCATTTAAAAACAAATATTTCTCCAGCTAACCACTTTCAAAAC
>NC_090766.1:46098215-46108215 GCF_036898095.1 Palaemon carinicauda | reverse complement strand
AGGTTATACCGAACCAAAGAGCAAATTGAACTATAATGGCCCTTGCCGTTCAAGAAAGTGACCTGGGTATCTCGGAAATAAACAGAACAAAGATAAAGGACCAAACAGAAAACCTGTTTCTATATCTAATAAGGGTACGGCTTGAAACATCTCACTAAAGAGGTAAACCCACAATTATCTTTGAAAGCCAAGATAAAGCCAAAGAGAAATATATAGCATTCTGATTTACTCAAAATGAAAAATTTCAGTCATTAAGACAAATATAATCATTGTTTCCATTGGTCGATGTCGCGATGACCTAATGTTTCAAGACGATTTACTAGTGGATAAAAAGAAAAACGGATAAAGAAATGGATATACAGTATTACTGTACTTACATCAAGAGTATCATATGGCGTTACAACACCAATGGTCTTTGACGACGGTACGGATAATATAGGAGTTGGATCTACCCTTAATATTTCAAGAATGTGAAAGACGCTCTTTCTCTTTGAAAACCAAAAGTTCATAGGATTCCTGAAACATGACAAGAAAGAAGAAATAGAACCAGGCTATGCATATCTCACTGAAATCCCAATAGTGTGAACCAGCTATTTCATTCCAGACTGATAAAAAAAAAAACTTATCAGAACAGTTTACGCTTAAACAATGATAACAAGCAAAATAAATTAGAACCAGTTTAATAATAAATACAATGTTTAATCCTATAATAAGATAGAAGGAATACACCAATAGAGATAAGTGGATAATGGAATTCGGTTGTACCATAAAGATTATGGGTCCTCTGAAAAGTTACTCATGAAAATATATCATCTTTTATCTTGGAGAAAGAATAGCAATAAACATAAGGTTGCCTCAAAAATTATACCAATGACCATGTATCCCAATTAAAATACCAAGAAAAAAATACCATTATGGGCTATGCTACCTACAAAAAATAACAATAAAAACCAAGATCTTGATAACAACCATATAAAGAAAATTCACGAGAAAAATATCTAAAACACCATTTCTATCACGAAATCATTAATACATCTCGGCCCACGCTTCCTATGGATAAATGCCGATAAAAACTATGTATCGAGGAAAAAAATAATAATAGTTTAATATAATACTGTTAATATTTAGTAAATTTGTATGATCAATTTATCCCCAAAACAACGCTTTGGCATTAAAGTACACCAATCATAACAATAAAAGCTTTCTTTTCTAATTTATGGGACATCACTTGTTAAATTTCATGGCAAAATTTATCAGAAAACTGCAAGAAAATGTCTCGCCCTTGATAAAATATATCGTTTGCTTTACCGTACGACAAAATTCCCTGCTCGAGATAAACGACGAGGGATTTTTAAACCATTTCCAGAGGAAGTTAAGTGACGGGCGAATTATGAGGACCAATCTTCAACAACAATTTCTTTTCGAGTAAATTTTTTTTTCTTTTGAAGTCGCTTCTCCCTCCCATTTGGACGTGTTTCTAAATTTCGATTTAGGATCTTTGGATGTATTCTAAATCAATTTGAATCTAAAAAATTCTCCCATAAAAAGTTGAACTAAAAAAAAATTTCAAAGTCTCTTCTCTCCCACTTGGACGTGTTTCTAAATTTCGATTTAGGATCTTTGAATGAATTTTAAATTAATTTGGATCTAAATAAAAAAAAAAAATTCTCCCATAAAGAGAGTTGAACTCTTTGGCTCAATAATCTACATTAGGAGTAAAATGTGAATTATTCACCAACTTATGAAACATCTCAAGAAATAAAATTCAATGAGCTAATTAATGAAAACCATTTAAAAGATTGCATAAAGAATTTGATAAAGTAAAGCTAAAACAAATACAGTAATTAATAATGATTCAATAGGATTTGTCATCCAAAACTATTTCAAAGGAAAACAAGGCAAAATAATTCGCACACCCACCACAACAAGTAAGTAGCTTATTCACAAAAAGAAAAATATAACTAGACTCAACCAATCAGCGATCAAGAAACTTTTCCGAGCTAAAAGGGCACCCCTGCGAGTCAGTGCAGATCTGCCTCACTAAAAAGAATTGACTATAGATACAAATTAAAGTGTTAATAATACTCAGTAGTGTAAACAGTGGAATTAATTTTCCTGCATATAATTCAAAATTTCTTATAAGACGCCACCAATAAGAAGGACCCAGCTTTATGCAATAAAATGTAAATAAAATGCAACAAGTTGAATATCCAGTGTTTACACTAGCAAGAGGGAACGTGGCTCTTGTATATCGAATTCATCTCATATTTAGTCAATATGAAGACGAAAGGAAATGTAAACAGCTAAACACTGAGGGAAAATCTAGAATTCTGAAATTATGATATTTTCATAATAAAAAAAAAGAAATAAAAAAAAAACTCGAGCACTGAACAAATAAAAAATACGCATCAATTGATTACATTGATTAACCGCGAAAATACTCTCTCTCTCTCTCTCTCTCTCTCTCTCTCTCTCTCTCTCTCTCTCTCTCTCTCTCTCATGGTGACACTCCACGTTCGAATTTTTTCTTAAAAGCATACATTAGATTCGGGAAGAGACTTCTAAAGCCCATCTCTCTCTCTCTCTCTCTCTCTCTCTCTCTCTCTCTCTCTCAGATATGCAGTGAATTGAAAAACTAAAAAAGTCAAGGTCTTCATATTTGGGTACAATAACAGACTTTTGGAATGCCATGTTGGAACATTAAATCAATACAACAATCACTCGTGTATTTTGTGTTCATACCCAGTGTCGTTGAAACGCTAGCGTCAATCAATCACACATTAATAAAACTATCAACTTCCCACTTGAAAAATCACTTCGTCATAAGTCCGAGAGAGCAGCCAATTACTTGCCAGCTAACGAACAAGCCCCTCTGATGGAAGACAATGGATAAAGGGGAAAATGGTGTCACTGCTGAGCTCGAAACGAACCAAGAGAAAAGAGAGAGAGAGAGAGAGAGAGAGAGGAGAGAGAGAGAGAGAGAGAGAGAGATGATCATGGAGGAAGTCAATATTTGTTAATGACAGTTCGTCATACATTTACCCATGAAAATATCACCATTCATCAACTAAGAATGAGCAACTCTCAACATATCTCACGAGAGAAACGTTAAAAATACTTACTGTAATAGTTCTTTGTATATGATGAAGTAATGCCATTAATACTGGATTATTCATATATATATACTGTATGTATATATATATATATATATATATATATATATATATATACACACACATTTATATAGGTCCCTAGAGATTGCAAAAAAAAAGTATGGGAAGGAAGAGAAGACGATAGATAGACAAACTAAGAAAATTTGCTGGTGTGGAATGGCGCAGGAAGGCCATAAGCAGACGCAAGAGGAAGGACATGTCTGAGGCCTTTGTTCTTTAGTGGACTAGTATCGGCTGATATATATATATATATATATATATACCGTTTAATTTCGATTTTGGCAATAACTGCATCTGTCAGAAACGTCTCATGTAATGTATCTATTCGAATATTCGTTGTTTTCTTTGTTGTTTTGCCGAAACTAATTTAAATCTTAGAAAAAGGTTTTCTGCAAAGATGTAATTCGCTTTTTTTCAGCAAATACACATCATGAAAACATGTGTGAAAACGAATGGATATTTTACCAACAAAACAATAGCAATAATAAAACAGACGACACAAGTGGCTGACACCTTGTTATGATTCTGGATCCTTCGTAACTCAGCGCTACGTGTCCGGAATAACTAGCCAGATCTCAGAAAATAGTGCCTTAGACAAATATCACATCTCTCATTGACATGAATCCCTTTCATTATTCATCAGCTTTGTCATTGTTTTCTTATTGCTATCAATATCAAGTTGCTGCTGCTGATTTCATTCATCATCATTTGTATTATTATTACTATTATTAACATTATTAAAACTTAGCATTATTATTGATAATACAAATTCCATTTACTATAGTCCATTTCTTTTATCGAGGCATATTTGCACCGACTCGCAGGGGTGCCCTTTTAGCTGAGAAATATTGCACCGACTCGCAGGGGTGCCCTTTTAGCTGAGAAAAGTTTCCTGATCGCTGATTGGTTGGACAAGATAATCCTGACCAATCAGCGATCGGAAACTTTTCCGAGCTAAAAGGGCACCCCTGCGAGACGGTGCAAATATGCTTCGATAAAAGAAATGGACTTTAGTTGTAATAACTAAACTGCATAAGTCTTTTGTGTGTTATACATTTGTTAATTTTAAACCAAAGCAAAATGTTACCATTTTTCTTCTTTCAATATTCACGTCACTCTGAAGTAAGAGTTGCAATGACAAGACGACGTCTAGAAACCAACAGCCATCCCTGGTTATGAAACATTAAACCAATCTTCTTTTCAAGCCACCACCGAAAAACATCCTACATCAGACATTAAATCTGAAATGTCAAAATACAGCAGCCAGTGGGAGTCAGTTTAGACGAACATGGTGAGTGACTGACGAGAAAAAGCTCCTGTCAAAAATTTTTTGAAGCCATTGGAATGAATAAGAGATTAATTTTCATTGTATTTCCTATGCCGTGCAAGGCGCAAATTTGATCAAAACAATAAACTGGCGAAAAGGGGTAACTTCAACCTCAACAAAGATACTCTAAACAAAGATAGAAAAGGAATACCAATGCGTAGCAGAATGAAAGAAATCATGGAGATAATGAATGGAAATACCCTGCTTATTAAATCGTGAAGGTGACCCATAAATATTATCAACTAGATTTAGATATGATCCTGCTAAAATAATTAATCAAGATACGAAATAAAGAATGAACAAGTAAAGAGTACGTAATCGTAAACAAAATTATATAGTTTTTCTAAATTATAACCTTAACTATTACCTAAGGAAAAATTGACAAATAAAGAGCTACCCTTTAAAACTGAAAGTCATCTAGCCAAAGCTTCATAAGTTACTGGGAACAGCTAAAATAACTTTAATGGGCTTTTTATGGATGACAACAGCTCTCCGGAAGTCAGTCCTTACTGAAGAGGCAGCAAAGCCAGAAAGAGAAAACAAAACGCCAGAAAGAGAAAACAAAACACCAGATAAAAAAAACAGATAAAAGAAAAAGAAAACAAAACACCAGATTAAAAGAAAATCTGTTCATTACTATTCAAACAGGTACCAGACGATGAAGAATTTAAAAGAACATTAACTCTTTGACCCTAGCGTTAAAACCCAGACAATTATTATCATTATTCCTAGTTAATCTACAACACTAGTTGGAAAAGCAGGATGCTAAAAGCCCAAGGGCTCCAACAAGGGAAAATAACACAACTAGATAGGGATATAAAGAAATCAACCTCTTGAAAAATTTCGAATAATTAAACTAAAATATTTTAGGTTCAGAAATAATGTTAAAATACCTCTGTCATATAAAAACTATGAAAAGAGATTTATATCAGCCTCTTCAACACTCGCTTCAAGTTTGAACTTCTGAAGTTCCACCGATTCAACTGGACCGATTATGATCATTCCACAACCTGGTCACAACAGAATAAAATTTCTAGAATACTGTGAAGTGTTATCCCTTACAGAAAATCATTCTACAGCTGACACGGTTTGTTCTTAGTCAAATTATTATTACTGATATTGCTTCGCTCACAAGATTGCAGACACTACAAAACACTATCGAGCTCGAGCGGGTCTCTAACCCTAAGTCCAGCAGGTCGCTAGGCAGCTTCGTCTCCAATAAGCTTACACAACTCCAACCGATATAGTTTCTGACATTGTTGGGAAGGCGCCAACACAAAGTCTATCAAAGAGGGACGTAATTTTCGTGCTAACAAAAACTGGTTGTTTATGCATCGATTAAAACCCACGCTGGACATTTTAATCGCACCCACTTCATAAAAAGGCAATTAGCTGCGAAACTAATGGGGGAAAATCGTAATGTTAACTTCGAACAAAAAATGCTTTTACAAATTATATGTTTGAAATTACCTCCCAACTTATATTAGTAAAAATAAAATTCCAAATAACACCCACGACCTATAAAACCATTGAAAAACCATTACAAAATCCGCCCCCATCAAATATTAAAAACACCTATAATGAAATCACTAAATACTTTATTACAAATAAAATACTCAACCTATAAAAACGTATATAAAACGTAATTACAAATTACTCGTAGAGCTATTGGGTCTGCCCCAATCATTTCACCCGCCACCCACTCTGCTTTATTTTAACACTTTCCAATCCAATCCTTCCAAAATACTAATTCCCCCTTCCCCTCCCCCACCTATCCTAACCCCCTAAACTGTAATGTACAGTATTTGTACACCCACAACGTCTAACACTTAAAGAAGAGACTCAAAACAATAAAATTTTGAGAATTCTATCGGCGGATCAAAAAAAAAGATACCTTTTGTTTAACTCCTTTAAGATCGTTTTTCCAAATACGAGCATATTCTTTTGAAAGCAAAAATATTGGAGATGTGACAGATGGGCGAAACAATTTCACCATTTGATCTTGTTGGAAGACTCCGTTACAAGTGTCAGCCAAGCAATTGCGTGATCGATCAGGAAACACATCAGAAATATCATACGAGGGATTTTTAAGGCATAGTACAGTACTTAAAATATTCTGCTTTCATAGTTTATTACTTTGTTTCCTTTCCTCGCTGGGCTATCTTTCCCAGTTGGAGCCCTTGGGGTTATAGCATCTTGTTTTCTAACTAGGGTTATA
This sequence comes from Palaemon carinicauda, assembly GCF_036898095.1. Lineage (NCBI taxonomy): Eukaryota > Metazoa > Arthropoda > Malacostraca > Decapoda > Palaemonidae > Palaemon > Palaemon carinicauda. The sequence goes on along the minus strand of NC_090766.1, from coordinate 46,101,497 downwards.
TTCAGCTTATAATAATAATAATAATAATAATAATAATAATAATAATAATAAAAGAGGTTTAATCTAAGCGTGTATTTTTTTCCTCTCTCTACAAACACATTATATATATATATATATATATATATATTATGTATATTACAAATTTATTTACAACTTTTTTTACGATGGACTCTCTCTCTCTCTCTCTCTCTCTCTCTCTCTCTCTCTCTCTCTGCACAGATCACAGATCTGATGATATATTAGTTATACGCAATCCTATCAATATATTTTTCGCTCATATTCAACAGATCTGTTGAAATATTCGTTTGTACGTAAGACCATTAGTATCCCAGGCCAATTCTCTCTCTCTCTCTCTCTCTCTCTCTCTCTCTCTCCACAGATCTGATGATATATTAGTTATACGCAATCCTGTCAAAATACTCTCTCTCTCTCTCTCTCTCTCTCTCTCTCTCTCTCTCTCACAGATCTGATTATATATTTATACGTAGTACTGTTAATATATATATTTCGCTCATATTCAACAGATAAATCTCTCTCTCTCTCTCTCTCTCTCTCTCTCTCACTCTCTCTCCACGGGAACTTCCTCCCATTTGTATGATCACCCGTACCCTTTCACAACAGCCCTAACAAACCGTAGGTGTAGCAGCAGCGTGGCCTACTCCTGTTGCTGCTAATCAGGTCCAGTGTGTTATACGGCAGCCGCTTATAATGAGCTCTTTGCCAGCCTGACACAGGATTAATGATGAGTCGCCTCCAATAAGCCATCATACGCGCTATACTAAATGTAACCTTACCAGTATTTTGTTTATCGCTTGGGCTACTTAGCAGCATCAGAATATATAAAAAATGTTCATTATTACTGTAAATTACCGAGAACGTAAAGACGACAACCCAATATCCTTATTCTGCCTAGATACGATGGAAATAAAATTGTTAGCGATTTCTCCACTACTTTGTTTTCATAGTAATTTTTTAGTGGTAGGAAGAGTATATTGCATGGTGAAACCATTTGGGAACAACAAACTGTTTCCCACATACGGGTTCACAATATTCTATATACACAAACAAGTACGGAACATAATATATATATATATATATATATATATACGTATATAAATACAAAATAAAATATTCCTTCAACTTATCCTTCGGAATTCCTGTCCGTGATTCATCATAAACGCCCACTACGCCCGATTTTTCTTTAAATTATGTGAACTAGATCTGAAGGAAATATTTCAAGCCCAAAAACATTTGGTAGGGAAATAATAATTCTAAGTGGTCCGATTCCCTCTGAAATACCTTTCGGACTAATAGGAGAAAAATATACACGTGAGTGGTGTTAGACTTGGAGAAAGGGACCTATATATAGTGTCTAAGATTATAGTTTAGCTTATAGTGTCAAGACTTTAGCTGGGGCTATATAGTGTCTAAGACTATATTTGGGCCTATAGATAGTGTCTAAGACTATATTTGGGCCTATAGATAGTGTCTAAGACTATATTTGGGCCTATAGATAGTGTCTAAGACTATAGTTAAAGTATCCTACAATTAATGTCTAATGTCTTAAAGGTACTATAAATACTGTAGTATCTACGACTAGAGATTAAAAGTACTATTAATAATATCTAAAACTGTAGTTAATGGCCCCTATAAAACGTGTCCAAAGGTATAGGTAAATAGTGTAAGAATTTACATAAAGTCCTGTTTCTAGTGGAGAAAAACCATTGACCGTTTATATTTAGCTCACTTGGTCTGCAAGAACTGTTTCTCAAAGTAAAAATGTTAGGACCATAGATTCGATACTTCAATTCTATGTATCTTGACTGAATTGTTAAATCAACCTATCTCATTGCTTTTTTTAAAAACAACGAAAACCATATAAATTTGTTTCAGGAAAGTAATACTGATTTCAAACGAGCAAGGATTATATATATATATATATATATATAATATATATATATATATATATATAATATATGATTAACATCGCCTGGACACATTAATAAACAGATCCCTTCTCACAACCACGTTTCGTTAGACCATAAAAACACACACATATATATATATACATACATATATATGTGTGTGTATATATATATATATATATATATATGTGTGTGTGTGTGTAAATACATACATACATACATACATACATACATACACGAAATACCGAGCGAAAGGCACATTTTCCTGCTGTGAAATCCCCAGGTAAAAATTAGGGGAGGAAAGACGTCCACCATTCAGAGGCTTCCCTTCGAATGCCGAGGTAATATAAAAAATAAAAAAATGTCATGATGAGCAAAAGCTAATCAGGGGAGACGGAAAGGAGATCAAAGGAGTTCTTCAGTGTCTTGCAACATAGAATATCTTAATTTAGAAGACTGAAATTATAAAGAATGTGGAACGAAAAGACCTCTTCCACTAAAATACTATTTTTTGTAATGGACAAAATGTTAAATTATTCAAGAAATTTGAAAATAGCAACAACAAAGCATTACTGTAACTAATGGCATTGCAAATTTATTATATTTCTAAACTTATAATATGAACATGCATACGTTTCTGGGTGGGGTTACCTTAACACTATAAAAGGGTTTGTGTATCACCATGATTAGCAAAGCTAGATTGGTTTGCTGTGAGAGATCAGACAAAAGTCTCTCACTATCACCAATTCGCAGTGGCCAGAGTGGTGATAAAAATGGCCAAACCCTAGACATGACTAAGAACATGTCCGAAGCCTGTATCCTGCAGTGGATTAGAAATGGCTGCATTTGCTGTTGTCTTTTAATATATACAAACACATATACACACACACACACACACACATATATATATATATATATATATAAATATATTATATATATAATATATATATGTAATATATATATATATATATATACACATACACACACACAAAATGATGATTTTTACCCATTTATACGTGTTTTAAATTCAAATAAGCCATATATTTTAATTTCCTCATTTAGACGTGTTTTTCATATTCAAATAAGCCATTTATTTCAATATCTTAATGTCTGGATTTTCTCTTATACGTCGGGATCAGACACCCAAGGGGGAACCACTCAAAGACAAAAGCTTCTCGCCGGCAGGGGAATCGAACCCTAGTTTAGGAAGCTGGCATGACAGTGACAATACCATTTACCCACGATGATTCTTCGTAGCTAAATGGTATTATCACAGTCATGCCATATTCCTGGACCAGGGTTCGATTCCCGGTCAGCCAGAAGCTATTGTCTTTGAGTGGTTCCCCATTGGATCTCT
>NC_090766.1:45988215-46093215 GCF_036898095.1 Palaemon carinicauda | reverse complement strand
CAGGTATGTGCATCACCTTTACACTTGCTGTACAACCATCAGAAACTGTAATCACTAACCCTATAAAATCATTAATTACTTCATGAATAAGATAATTTCCATCAATAAAATCCTCCAACTAACGGGTATCACAACTTATCAATTATCACACACTGTCGTCACAATAACAATGGTTATGAAGAACGATAAAAAACTTTTCCCATTCATCGCCGAAGTTTTCACGGGAAACCTAAGATGACAATGTATGATATTCTCAATCAATATCAGAGTGCAATCAAGGTCAAGTACCTACCTAATTACGTCCACAGAAATATTTTGTAAGCACTCTTGTTTTTATTCTGAGCTATCGTCTAGCTCCCCCTAATCCTAACTTGGGCGCTGACCACATTATTTGCATATAATCGGTCTCTAGGACATTGCCCTATCCCTTGCTTCTAAAACCCACGAGTGACCTTTAATCTTTAAGCCATGTCGATTCATCTTTTTGTGGCAACCAAACCTTGCAGTCTTAACCAGCACATCGACAAACCTCTTACCTCTTTCTTTCAGGGGAAATCCAATGAAATTACCTAACTTACTACAATATGCCAGATGGCTCATTGTGTGTGTGTGTGTGTGTGTGTGTGTGTGTGTATGTGTATATATGTATATATATAAATAATTATATATATATATATATATATATATAAAATCTTGATCTTCAGGATAAGGATTAACCTCGGAAATATTGGATAAAATTGATAAGATTTTCCAAGGAAGAGCGAAAACCCCAAATTTCAAGGGATAATCCACCTCCGTCATTTACAAAAACGCCTACGTCCTAGTTCTTCCCTCAAAACAATATAACTAACGAGAAACGAATCAAGAGCCCTTGGAGTTTTGGGTTATAGGAATAAGCAGGGTCACAGGGGAGGGACTCTTAGGGGATGGCGAAGGGGTTGGTAAACGGGATTAATCTGTTGTTCATATGATTGATTTTATTGTTAGTTTTTTTTTTTTTTTTAATTTCATTGACTTTGATCTGGTAACCTACGATGGGATAATATGTATATGTATATATATGTATATATATATATAAATATATATATATATATATATATATATAATATATATATATATATATATAATAGGTCGTTACCAGTCCACTGTAGAACAAAGGCCTCACACATGTCCTTCCACTTGCGTCTGTTTATGGTCTTTCATTACCAGTCCACACTCACAAACTTTCTTTGTTCGTCAATCCATCACCTTTTTCCTTACTCTGCTTCTTTTACAATCTCTAAGGCCCATTCTGTTTTTCTTAATGTCCATCTATGATCTGACATTCTCATTATATGTCCTGCCCATGTCCATTTCTTTATATAACATGTTAGAATATCCTCTACTTTACACACACACACAGACACACACACACGCACACAAACACACACACACACACACATATATATATATATATATGTATATATATATATATATATATATATGTGTGTGTGTGTGTAGACATCCCGTAACCAATAACGTGAGTTCATGTGTGCAACAATATAAACCGCCATCCTACAGGGTTCAACACGTTTTTTTACCGGTAATATAATGTCGCAACCACATAACACACGCACACACATATGTATTCATACATATATATATATATATATATGAACAGTATGTTGGGGGGGGAGAGTGATGGAAATGGAGGTACAGGGAACGAGAAGGAGAGGGAGACCAAAGCGAAGGTGGGTGTACTGTATCAAGGATGACCTTTGATCAAAGGGATTAACCGGTGATGAGGTGTGGGACAGAGGTAGATGGAGAAAGCTGACCAGAAACATCGATCCCACATAGAAATGGGAAAAGATGTAGACAAAGAAGATGAAGATATATATATATATATATATATATATATATATATATACATATATATACATATATATACTGTATATGTATATCGATCTATCCACCAGAATTAAGTTCATATTAATATTGCACAGGCATTGAACCTTCTCTCCCACCCAGTCCTCAAGTACAAACAAACGTAATAATTCTCGAGGGAAGAGAACTGATACCTACTTAGAAAAATAAAGGATTTTGGAGATTGGATTAGTTTTATGTGCTAAGCATAATCAGCCAGTAATTATACAAAAACTATCATCCTTTTAACTAAAAAAAAAATAAACGTTAATTTCTGGTATTTTTTCGCAAATCATAGATCAAATTCACCATCTCCTCCTACGCCTACTGACGCAAAGGGCCTCAGTTAGATTACACTAGTCGTTTCTATCTTGAGTTTTTAATTCAATACTTCTTATGCTTCAGTAATCAGCCATGTAGGCCTGGGTCTTCCAACTCTTCTAGTGTTTTGTAGAGCCCAGTTGAAAGTTTAATGAACTACTCTCTCTTGGGGAGTGCAAAGAGCATGCCCAAACCATCTCCATCTACCCCTCACCATGACCTCATCCACATTAGGCACTAGAGTAATCTCTCTTACAGTTTCATTTCTAACCCTGTATTGCCATTTAGCTTTCAATATCCTTCTGAGGTGTTTGTTCTCAAATCTATTAAATCTGTGGGACATTGTTTCATTGCACGACTCATATCCATACAGTAACACCGATCTCACTAAACTGATATACAGCCTGATTTTACATGTAATTACAGGCGATTTGATTTCCAAATTTTACTTAACCTAGCCATTGTCTTATTTTTTTTCAATCTTTCAATAAACTCAAATTCTAAAGATCCTGTTTGAGAGATCATAGTTCCTATATATTTACATGAATTCAATTAATAACACAAAATGTCTCTAATCCAGATCTAGATCTCACCCAAAATCTAATATATTTTTAACTAATTAGGAGAGGCCCCTTATAAATTTCAAAATAGTCGAGATGCAGCTCTTTTGGGTAATCTTTTCTACCCAATAATAAAATTGTACAAAACAGAAAAAAAACATTATTTGCTTTTTAGAATGTACAAATACCAATTCTATTTTTTTACTTTGCAGAATCAGGATGTAACACGGGAAAACGACTAGGGGATTGCAACAGCCCTGAAATGTCAACATATGTATTTCACACGCGTGTGAGATCAAGCAATAACCAGGAATAGGAAAACAATGTTCAAAAGTGACATTATATGTATATCTCAAACACAAACTAAGGGAACATTCAATGTTGTGATAATAATTAACAAAAAATATATATATTCAAAATCATAACCGAAATTAGAAATAAGTGATAACTTCAAATGTAAATACTCTATTATAACTAAGAATCCTCATACGAAGTACATAAAGATGATGAAGCTAGAACACTGGAATAAAATGCCTATTATTATTATTATTTTTATTATTATTATTAGCTAAGTTACAACCCTAGTTGGAAAAGCGGGATGCTATAAGCCCAAGGACTCCAACATGGAAAAATAGCCCAGCGGGGAAAGGAAACAAGGAAATGAATAAACGATATGAGAAATAATGGACAATTGAATTAAAATATTTTAAAATCAGTAACTTATGTCATCCTGTTCAACATAAAAACATTTGCTGCAAGTTTGAACTTCTGAAGTTCTACCGATTCAACTACCAGATTAGGAAGATCATTCCACAACTTGGTCACTGCTGGAATAAAACTCCTAGAGTACTGTGTAGTATTGAGCGCCATGGTGGAGAAGGCCTGACATAAAATTAACGGCATGTCTAGTATTACAAACAGGATGGAACTGTCCGGAAAGACCTAAATGTAAAGGATGATCAGAATTATGAAAAATCTTATGCAACATGCATAACGAACTGATTGATGACGGTGCCAGATTAATATCTAGATCAGGATTAAGAAATTTAATATACCGTAAGTTCCTGTCCGACAAATTAAGATAAGAATTAACATCTGAAGACCAGACAGGAGATCAATACCCGAAACAAGGTAGAATGGAAGAATTAAAACACTTCTTGATCACCGAAAATCTTAAAAGACTTTCTCAATAAGCCTTTTTTTTTTTGAGCAATTAAAGAAGACACAGTCTTAAAGTATTTCTCTCTGTCGAGAATCTCACCTAAAATTTTAAAAAGTCATACAGAATTAAAGAAACATTATCAATTGTGAGATCCGGAGGTTGAGAGCCACTGTCCTTGACCTACTTACAATCACACTTAGGAGTTTTTTTAGGATTCAACTTCATGTCCTATAATTTGCACCAAGCACTAATTTCAGATAGATCTCTATTAAGGGATTTACCAACCCTAGATCTACATTCAGAAGATGATATTGATGCAAAGAGTGTAACATCATCTGCATATGCAACAAGCTTGCTTTCTAGCCCAAACCACATGTCATGTGTATATACAGTAAACTGTAGTATTTAAAGTAATAGGCCAATAACACTACCTTGACGAAAACCAGATATACTCACTATGGTGCACACCAACAACAACTCTTTGCGAACTATTACTTCAGATTTAATAATAATGCTAAGAAACGACCCACCCACTCCCAACTGTTTGAGTTTGAAAACAAGGGCCTCATGATGATTATGGTCAAAGGCAGCACTAAAAAACGAATAATAATAAAAACAGCAACATGGTTGAGCACTCGCTAATTTTCCAACATATATACCGTTTAGACAAATGCCAAATTTAACCAAACCCTAAAAAAAAAAAAAATCAAAGCTTAATCACAAAATAAAATTAGCATGAATATTTCCTTTGTTCAGACCGAGCACTTATACTCGTCAGATTGTTTTGTCAAACGTGAAACAAAATTTCCTGTTCTCTTTTACAGAAGATCACTTCCCCATATCTTTCTCGTGACATGATGGCGCAGGAGACAAGCTACAGCCGACAGCATGAAACAAAAACGAATCGCGAGAGAGAGAGAGAGAGAGAGAGAGAGAGAGAGAGAGAGAAAGAGGGCGGGAATCCGGCTTGCTACCAAGAGGAAAACAATCTAAGTTCATCAACATTCGTTCGCATAACTTTTTTTTTTCTTATTGAAAAGGAAAGCCTATCGCTTCCTTCGCGATTAAATTCCACCCTCCAGCCTATCATTTTATTTCATCTTTGATCGTTCTGGCGTATGTATATGTATAGATTCAATTTAAAAATTTTGGGAAAATTCCCCGGTGTTAAGGTAGGGTGAGATGCTTCAGTGCACAATAGAATAAAAGCTGAAGGAATTGTGTAGCGACATGGAAAAAGGAAGCGGAAACAAAGTAGAAAGCTAAAAAGGGGTGTGACAAGGGGCCAAAATGGACCCTGCAGGGACACCAAGTAATGCCTGCAGTGCACCACCTGAAGTAAAATTACGATACTTCCACAAACGAGGCTCTACAAAATGACATTTGATATATATATATATATATATATACATATATGTGTGTGTGTGTGTGTGTGTGAGCAGGGTTTATATGACATGTCTAAATCACGGAGGTAATCTATTTAACCTCCTTGACCTAAATGATGAAAAAGTGAAAGCTTAAGGAGGAAGAATCTTCGTTATTTAATATAATAAGGAAAGTGTTAAGGTGGGATTTTGACGGAGAATGAAAGACAGATGACAGCAGGACTGCTACGAGAAGAACATAGTAAGTTTAAACAAGAAAGGACAGAAAAGCTACGTGAATAAAGTTTCTATCATGCAACACCTAATATACGTATGACGTAAAGCTGAGAAAGCTCAGTGATAAAAAGATGTGATATATACTATTTAGGTACAAGCAAATACGGCCATGTCAGGACACAAGAAATAATTGAAGAGCATGTCCCGCACCCGACATAATATGGAATAAAAGCGCTGAAAGAAAACTCGTTTCCGAAGTTATATTCCCATTTAAGTGATGTACCCCAGGCGTTTCTTCTCTGGAATACAAAATGAGAGAGAGAGAGAGAGAGAGAGAGAGAGAGCGAGAGAGAGAGAGAGAGAGAGAGAGAGAGAGAGAGAGAGAAAGTCTTTTGAAAGGTTGATATTCTAAGGACTATAACTTAATCGAGGATATGTGTAGAAAATCATAAATAAATTAAAGATTAGATTTAAGATACGGAAAAGGAAAAAAATTCTGCGTTTTTGTTCACTTCTCACAGTAATGAAAAAAAGTAAATTAAACGTTTACATAAACTTAAAATCAAACAGAACTACCCTGAAAAGAGAAATAAAAAATGTTTAACAAATGTTAAGGAAATTACCGTACTTGTGATATTAATTTTCATAAGTACAATTTTACCATAGCCCAACAAATACATTTTCTACAAAAAAATTAAAACACTAAATAAACAATGCCATAAATGTCACAGAAAATTATCAGAAGTCTTACCAAATTCAGATGACCACGTATGTACACTTACCTGCAAAAAAAGGAAAGTATAAATGTTAGTCTTATATAAAACATTAAAAAACGAAAATAAAAACAAATAAAAAATTCAAAATGACTTTGTCTAAAAATAGAACACTAAAAAGTAAAAAAAAATGTTCAAACGTCCGGGAAAATTGCAACAAGTCAAAAGCATTAAATTGAAATTATTGAAAGAAAACTGCTATTACACATACTGCTTCAATGACTTGTAAAAGCAGTCAAGGCCACAAAACCAGCTTATGTAACATCAATCTGAAAAGACTCATATGACTCTTGAAAATCTAAAACCTGAAAGACAATACCTATGTTGCACAGGCCGATTGATTTTGGATTTGCATATATTAAACCATTAAGCATTTACGACATTGGTAAAAATAGGAAGATGGGTGTCTTAAATATACTCTCAAAAAAAAAAAAAAAAAAAAAAAACAGCAGCAGCAGCAAATTTGAATCTTATAGTTTCTCGTGTGGCTTTTTCCTACTTTTTTCCAGTCAGAAATATTCACATTCACAACCTTTACATGAGGTTTCCTTAGCTGCAAGAAATTCATATATATATATATATATATGTGTGTGTGTGTATATATATATATTAGATATTTAGATGGATAAATAGATATATATATATATATATATATAGATATATAGATATATATATATATATATATAAATATATTATATATATAAATATATATATATATATATATGTATATATATATACATATATATATATATAACATATATATATTATATATATATATAGATATATATATATATATACATATATATATAGATATATATATATATATATATATATCTATATATATGTATATATATATATTATATATATATACATATATATATGGTCGTGCGTAATTGATTAACAAGCTTTATACATAAATGAAATAAAATGTGTATGGTTCCGTATGCCATCCTCCACAATAACATTCCCTTCAAGTTTAATTTTTAAAACTTTAACTTCCTTATCTAGTGTAACTTCTTTCCGACTTTCTTTATATTCTAAAGGTCACCTGAGAAAGTTGAGGAAGTTGACAGACTTATCCATAACTCATCTCTAAAGGATGTACAAACATTATGGGTGAACTATTATTACTACTATACAAATAGATCTATAGGAAATTATATAAAATACATTCCATATCAGTTAGTAACTGTTATCAATAACCAAGCATAATTTCAATGCCTACATTTCTATGAAATGAAGTATCAAAAATGCAAATCCTTGAATAAAAAACAATACTTAAGAGATACTTTCAAAATAACTACAAAGGAAAATTAATGCATAGAGTTGAAGGAATTGATTGCTATAAATAAAGATAAAAAGATCAATGAAACAGCAATAATATTAGAAAACGCAGTATATATAAATACATAAACACAATTATATATATATATATATAATCTATCACTAAACAATAAAATTACTTCTTAAATATAAAATGACACTTCAAATCCCTGCCAGGCCAGAAATTATCATCCGAAATATTCCATTGTATTTTTGAAAATGAGACAGAGCAAATTACATACCATATGTATATGTAGCTTTATATATATATATATATATATATATACATATATATATATGTATATGTAGCTTTATATATATATATATATATATATAGTGTATGTGCGTGTGTCTGGGGTGTGTCCAATTATGTTTACAACACCAGTAACTTGATACTTGCCTGCTATCCACCAGCCCACCCGAGGATATGGGTTAACTTTAGAGGATGTCAAGAACATGGCACTGGCACACCAATCAAGTCCCCTTCATGTTGTGAACCAGAGGAATCTATACTGATGAAAGTACCCATCTTCTTAAATGAGAGAGAGAGAGAGAGAGAGAGAGAGAGAGAGAGAGAGAGTTTCTTTTCATTTCCTCCACTCTTAAGATAAGCCTATGTAATAATGTTATAAAATTTAGAGCTTCTCACGCAAAGCAAGCTTCTAATCCTCATAGAATCGAATTACTCCTTCTTGTAATGCTGAGAAGTGGATAAAACCAAGAAAGTGTTATCTAAGGTACAAAGAAAGAGCGAAGAACACTTATCCTCCTCTCCAGGAAAGATGGATGGCGTGCCGTCAGATATGATAAATGGAGGAAGGGTGATTGACTGGCTATGCCAGCTATTTAATACAGAGAATCCGAGGTCAAGGTGGGAGGATGGGGGTGGAAGATATGGCACCTCTCAAACTTCTTTCCTTCCTTTTCTCTCTTGCTTTCTGGGAGTCTGGGATGGAAAAGGATGTGTGTTTTTTTCTGGTTAGGCCCATATATATATATATATATATATACATATTCACAGTTAGATAAAATAAATACGTACACTATATATATATATATATGTATAATATATATATATAATATATATACTGTATATATTATATATATATATTATATATATAATAAATATATATATATATATTATATATATATTATATATATAATAAATATATATATATATATATATATATATATATTAATACAAACAACTACTTTTGGCCCTTTTCAGATAATTCACTAACATCAGACTAGTTTATCTGATACAACGTATTAATGGAAAGATAAAGGCCATACAAACCCCTGCCTTTCCCAGAGGGATAAATGATTCACGAATACTAAACAAAAGATTAAAGAAATGTATTTCTAACTAAACTAACGAGGCAAAAACATCAATTACAAGTGTTTTGCTCTTATTTGAAGTGTGCACTCTAAAATTATCACCCGGTCCCTTTCCTTCACATCACGAACGGTGATTATCGAACGACACTTCTGCATTTCTCCTTCCTTACAAGACGACTTATCTCCACTTAAAATGCCAAGGTTATTTTCCATGTGGACCGTGGTAAGAGTAATTTAAGCCTACCCATTTAACGCGTTTATACTTCAAAGAAAGTTTGAAACGCGACGAGATGTAACGGAGTGACTGCATTATATATAAGGATACTCACTACTCAAAGTGTACCAGACTTATCCGAGCAAATATGATACAAAACACTGCACGGGGATCTCCCAATTACGTGCATGGCCTACCCGTTAAAGCAGATATTGCTGGAATTGTCTTCATATAAATTCCAAACAACGGAAAGCAATTTGTACGATCTCTATTTTGACGCAATGTTACATCAGATCATCCTTCAAACCAGAAAATTATTACCTACAATCTAGATGTGTGTGTGACGCTGACAAACAGTAATTAACTCAGCTGTCAAGATTTGTTATATGGTTGTCAAATGGCGTTGACTGAAATTCTATCAATTAGTCACCTACTACTCAATTTAATCAAACATTTCAATAAATCAGTCCTTCAGGTTGTACGCTGGATTCACCGATATGTAGGACTTTCAATCTAAAATCTATCCGTACAACAGACAGTAGCATTTTTCTAAAGCATTTTCCATAGAGAAATAAATAGAAAACTTCGTAATTTCCCCCATTTATTGTTTAACCGAATCACGGTGAAGGTTGAATGGAACATAGAAACGAATACTCACCTCTGTCTTATCAGAGGAAATGTTCCGGAAGGCATTTTTTTCATGTACATGAAAAATTTCCTTGTCAAAGACACAGACATACACACACACATATATATATATATGTGTATGTATATATATATCACATACACACACCTACATATATATATATATATATATATATATATATATATATATATATATATATATATATATATATAGTGTATAAACCCGTATTAGCCTTTTTCTCGACAATATCGGAGAAAGCAATAACCATAGAGAGAAGTTTTGCCATCTCAGCATTATCCGGTGAATGTAGCCCCACCGTTAGGAGAATGCATGACTTTTTAAAAGTCGTAAAAGGAACTGTCATTACCTGAATGCCTTCTGTGTTCAGCTTAAGAAGTCCAACCATGTGAGGGGATACAAGTATGTGTCCTGTTATACTGAACATACTTTTGCTGTTAAATCTCAAAAAAAAAAAAAAAGTATAATTGTCATGTTTTACATTTTCTCAAAAAATAAGTAAAATTGTCAAGTTTTACATTTTCTCACTCTCCGGTTTAACAAGCATTACGTGAAATGTGAGCTTGAAACAATTAAATTTCGTCAATAATAACCAAAAATTGATGAATGCATTTATGAGACTAAATTAAATAAATAAATGAATAAATTAAAGCAAAATATAAATCCATAAAAGTGTACCTGAGCATCAGCCCACGCCCATTCACTCTTATCTAAGAGTTCTTTCTGAAACAGCAAGAATCCTTAAATGCGACCGGCGGTATGCAAGAGGAGAAAGAGAGGCCACTAAAATGATTATACTGGGGAAACAGACCTGGGCGTACACTCGAACAAATTACTCAGCTTTTTTTTCTCTCTTGGTAAATGTTTACAGACGAAACGGTGGTGGGAGAGAAGTGGAGAAAATCTCTGGTGGACGTTATTTTTCTAGAGTTTTTTTATTCTGTAAATTATTGTATTTCTATTTTCTCTAAATAGGTAAAACACTTTTTGAAAATTAAACGCAGTCTTGAGTACATTACATAAATATATTCTATTATGAAATTTTTATTTTGTTGGGATATTTTCATTTGATAAACATTTTTAGTGATAACATTAAAATTTCATAACATACAAAGAATCCGAGGTCAAAGTGGGAGGATGAGGGTGGAAGATAGGGCACTCCACAAACTTCTTTCCTTCCTTTTCTCTCTTGCTTTCTGGGACTCTGGGATGGAAAAGGATGTGTGTTTTTTTTTTTAGTTTTGGCCCATATCTATACATATTTATGCTTAAAAGTAAATATTTATGTACACCACGTATCCTTAAACAAGGTAGACGAAGGGAAAAAAACAGCAAGGTAGTTTTTTACGTATTTGATACAGAAAAGTTATCTGACGTTTCAAAAGATAAGAATCGAAAATACATTTCAAAGTCTTTCAAAGTTTTAGTGTTGATAAAAACTGACCCAAACACGTCGCCCAACCAAATTTACTCGTTTTAGTGACATCTATTCAAATGAGTTGAAATCAAAGATTACTCGACTATTCCGCATCTAATCTTCCTCTTCGCCCACCTAGAGGGATTCAACAAGATTCGGAGGGAAATTGTATGCAACTGTAGTTCCTCCAAGAATTTACAAATCCGCCATATTTTTACGGCCAATCGTGCAGTGCCTATAACTCACTAAGATAATGCATATATTGGAATAATATGTCATGTGGCCAGTCCAAATCGAAATCATCATGGCACTATGCTCTTCAGTAAAATAATAAGAGAACGAATTCCTAAAATATTAATAACCTTGCAGATGATACTACTCAGAGAAATTGCTTTTCTTTGTTTCTTTGTTCAGTAATAACAACATACTGACTCATACGATTAAAAAAGTCTTTGATATATTTTATTGTCAGCTGTAATGAAGTAAGCAATACTGAACCGGTACTTAAAATACAAAGATTTAAACGAATGAATGAATGATCATGATCTAGACAGGGATATGAAAATCTGTTACTCTAATAATTAACACTCAAGAAAAACAATGATAATCTCGTGTAACAAAGTAAAACTCCACTCATTCAAAGGGATTAGATTAAACATTCTCAAACTCAAATGACAAGTTAGTAAAGGGATGAATTAACTAAATGTGCATAACATGTCAACAATAGGTTGAGATAAACTGGTCCGAGGAGGAGTGACGGTAAAATAATATAATTTCCAACTAGTGTAGAACTGATGTTAAAAAAACTCGACTTTTATATATAAGTAGAAAAAAATACTTGGAAATAGGGGAGGTTGGTTTGCATCTAGAACCACCAGCCACGCTAAGAACTTAAAAGCGTTTCAAAAGTTAAAGATGCACTTCGAAGAATGATCTATAGGTAATTTTAGCCTTCTGAAAGCATTTTAAACGTTATAGAGGCATTTGGAGTAATGATCTGGCAGTAATTTTTGCGTGTTACGGAAAGGTTTTTTGTAGCCATTTCATTAATAGTTTTCATAAAAAAAAAACTTTCAAGACAGCTAAACTACTATTACCATTACCATTATCCTCGTTAAATTCACCAATACAATAAGAAGAGTTTTAACCGGCCACAATATTTTTACATTTAAAAAGAAAAAAAACTAGTATTCAATATCTGTACCATTAATCTTCTCACAGCTTATAACACTATCAAATAGGCTATTAGAAACAAAGCAAACTCATTCATAAAAAAATATGTTTAAAAAATCTTAACACAGTCTTATCACCGAATGTAAATTTCCAAATTACCACAATTCTAATAGCAGTCACAATGACATCTTGATAGTCAGGTCAGCATGTTTACTAATATGGTTACGCAAGAGTGGAATAATTCCACTGGTAACATGATCATCATCTCATGCAACACAAACGATAATAATCATCAATTGACGACTTGATTGGTTGGATTAAACAGTCGTATCTACACCATGCCTCTAATACACATATGTTAGCTTAATGTAAGTCTAAATCAACTAATTCAAAGAAATAATCCAAGTCGAAGAGACCCGAAATCGGTCCTATCAGAAATACGACTATAACCGTTACGAGGCCATACAAGAATGTATGTATGTGTTATATAAGTAAATATATGTGTATATATATATATATATATATATATATATATATATATAGAGAGAGAGAGAGAGAGAGAGAGAGAGAGAGAGAGAGAGAGAGAGAGAGAGAGAGAGAGAGAGAGAGTGAGAGAGAGAGTGAGAGAGAGAGAGAGAGAGAGATTAAAAAAATAAAGGATAAGAGTAACTCAATACAGAAAACCTGAACCATTTAAGTACTACAAAATTTTTCCTTTTCTATTTTACAAACAAAGAAAAATAAAATGGGAAAATAGCATTTAATAAAACTCAGAATATATAATCCACAGAAAAGAAACAAGTAATTACTCTGCAAGGATCCACGTCATAAAAAACTTTTTCAAACCATCATCATCACCATCAGAATAATCAACATTAAATGGAGAAAATATATCTTTAGGAATTTTTAAAACCAACGTGAAAAAAAAAATTTAAAAAAATTAATTTAATGAGAATTCACAGAGTTCGTTTCATAAGTTCTCTTTTTACAAATCCTTTTGCTGTACAGTGCATTATCCAATTTCATAATCTCTAACCTTTTTTAAGTAAGGCATCTGGAGATATCAGGGATATGTATGGATGGAGGCATTGTGTATGTATGTATGTATGTATGTAAGTAGGTATATATATATTTACATATATATACATACACTATGCACACAATATATATATATATATATATATATATATATATATATATATATATATATATATATATATATATATATATATATATATATTGATGCCCTTATCTATATAAACAACAACATAAGATTTAAAAAAGCTAAATACTAAATAGTAGACAAACATCATTAATGATTGATATAAAGCATTTTCCACTCAAAATACAGAATCATTATCTACACCTAGCATCTCTACAGATTCTTGATGAAATGCGGAAGAAGTCGACAACGGAAATGTATACCCTATTTTAGACATTGCTCTATTGGGGAAAATTTAAGTTTGAGATATTTTAATAGGCCGATGATGACATTCAAAATTCCTCATATGATGACGAATATTAAATGATGTCTTGCATGTGGTACATTGTTATGGCTCACAAGGACAATCTTACACATGTATAGCTGGGATTGGATTTGATGATTTGGGCTATAGAGCCAGGAACTGGGGCCTGTGAGATCATTCATTGTTAAAATACACCACGGGTAAAACCTAGATTTACACTACGAGGTAAAAGTTGGAAGAGGTTGGACACCAAAATGAAAGAATGGAGGTAAAGTGAATATAAAGCAAGTGAAGCTATGGATGCTAAATAAAGCTGAAAGACGGCACTAACCTATCCTGCTTCGAAGTTTTTGCATATCTTGACATCTTAAAAGCTTGGTAAGCATAAACACATGCCTACTATTTGAGCAATTAGCAGCCACTACCTGGTCCTCTTAGGTCTTTGATTGAGCAAAGAGGGGACGATTTGTATGACCTTGTGCTGATAAGCATTGGCATGTTCCTTGCTTATGCAATTCATGACAGGCCTTTAAACCTAACAGCACACAGACAAATTAACATGACCACTCTATGAAACACACGAAGGCCTCACAGATCATCAATATTCGACAGACAAAAATAAACACAGCTTTATATCACTATAACGTTAAAAAATAAACCATGTATGGCCGACAGGAATAAACACGGCTAACCTATAAACTATAAATACTTCCCACAAACAGGCCATGGCGAGACCGTAATAAACATGACCTATTTAGGCAACACACGAAAGCCTATGCACAGGCCATTAGCACAGAGTTCACCAAATTATTACGCACGTAACCGAATGCAATAAACGAGCGTCAATTTATCAGGTCGAAAGCCAAATTTCAAATGACCAAAAATAAAACCATTCAATAACAAGTTATCAAAAACAAAATGAACTCTGTAGCTCAACTGTAGGTCCAGTATTGTGTTTTAATGCACTACTCATTATGTAATAAATTATCTAGAACACACCATTACAACCAACAGGAAAACAACTGTTTGAATATATATATAAAAAAACATGATTATTCCGCAATGTTGCACATCTGATTTTTGTGACATTTTGTAAGTAATGCCAACCCGGGAAACTCTTATATTACATTAAAAATAGTCAATTTCATTATTCCCAACCCTGATTGTGACACCAACCAAGTTTATTAATATCCAGCATAAAATACTAGGTGGTGGGTTTTATAGATTGAAAAAAATGTATAAAAACTTTTTAACCTTTCATGTTTTTTTTTACAATTAGATCATATATATACTGTATATGTGTATATATATATATATATATATATATATATATATATATATATATATATATATATATATATATATATATATATAAAATGTATATTAGTACTATCAAAGTGAGTATATGGACCATTTATACATCAACAACGGGATCGCAGATAAATCTTATACAGTAACACTTTCACGGCATCACTCCCCCCCATACACCCACATAAAAGGCTTATGAGAATCGAGAATCATGTTGAGGTTACCCCATTTACACACCACGCCTCTCATCCCAGGCGTGGACATACAATTTAGCTACATGTAAAGATATTAAAGGTATTCCTTACTAATAGCCTATGACTTATACACTATCCTTCCTCCTAGAACATTAAATTAAACCTCTGTCCACTAACATTAACCTTTTTACCACGAATAACATATCTATTTTTATTATTGCAAGCTAAGCTACAACCCTACTTGGACGAGCAAAGTACTATAAGCACAAGGACTCCAACAGGGAAAAATATCTCAGTGAGGATAGGAAACAAGGAAATAAATACCTACAAGAGAAGTAATGAACAATCAAAATAAAATATACTAAGAACAGTAACAACATCAAATTACATCTTTCATAAAAAAAAAAACAGGAGGAAGAGAAATAAGATAGAACAGCGTGCACAAGTGTACCCTCAAGCAAGAGAATTCGAATACAAAACAGTGGAAAGCATGGCACTACCCCAAGACTACAGAACAATGGTTGGGTTTTGTAGTGTCCTCCACCTACAAGAGCTGCTTACCATGGCTGAAGAGTCTCTTCTACCCTAACCAAGAAGAAAGTAGCCACCGAACAACTACATTATAGTAGTTAACCCCTTGAGCAAAGAAGAATTTTTGGGTAATCTAAGTGTTGTTAGGTGTATGAGGACAGAGGAGAATGTGGAAAGAATAGGCCATACTATTCACTTTATGTGGAGGCCATGACAAAATGAGCCGTAACCAGAGAGGTATCCAAAGTAGTACTGTCGGGCCAGTCAGTGGTAGTATCTCAACGGGTGGCTGGTGCCCTGGCCAACCTACTACCTATATATATATATATATATATATATATATATATATATATATATATATATATATATATATATATATATATATATATAAATTATATGTGTGTGTGTATGTGTGCGTGTGTGGCATAAAAGATCATTCAATAAGTTTAAGAATAGCTTACTAAGGATATGAAGCGAATCGTAGAATGTAGACATTCGAAGTAAACGGGGATTTGAAACAGGGAAATATTATGTTTCCAGAGCTGTTTATAAGGGCAGTGGTGCGAGACGTCAGAGAAATGATAGATGTATAAGAAAACCGTGGGAAGTATGAAATGAGTCACAACTGGAGAGTAGAAAACCGAAAAATATACCATGTTAGAAAGCGACTGAAGGAAAAAATACATGAGGATGTTGACAATAAATCTGAACATAATCAAGTTTATGAAAGAACATGAAACATATGATGGCGTTAGGATTATTGTTAAAAT
Source organism: Palaemon carinicauda (assembly GCF_036898095.1). Classification (NCBI taxonomy): domain Eukaryota; kingdom Metazoa; phylum Arthropoda; class Malacostraca; order Decapoda; family Palaemonidae; genus Palaemon; species Palaemon carinicauda. The sequence continues at coordinate 46,076,495 of NC_090766.1, read as the reverse complement.
AGAAGATCAATATAAGAGAACGGTAGAATGGGAGGAGGGCACGTTACTCAATAGGAGAAGCAAGGAAGGTAGTAAGGTGAAGGTGAAAGAGATGACTAGGAAGGGAGTGGCCATGTAAACGGAAGCAGAGGCTGGAAGTTATCAATTATGGAATTGTTGATATAACTCTCCATTCTATACGGAAACTGTGGGAGTTAACAATTAACGAAAGATATATATATCGCCTCTGTTGACATGCACTCTTTCAGTAGTGTATATCATTAAATAAGATTTAAAAGGATGAAAAGAAAATGTGGATACCTCACATAGGATGAAAAAGATAAAAATGTTAGGATAAGCGAAAGAAAGAAAGACGGCTGTTGATAAGTGCCTAATTCGGAAGTTTTATTCGTGAATAGATGCATTAAGGGAATTATATATTAGTAAGGGAATGCCTTGAGGGCGAATTGCTAAGCGGGTTAGGTTGTTTCACATGCTGCTAATGATCTTTCAGTGCAGATGTAAACGTATAAAATGGTTTTCACACGATCCAGCTTTTAAACTAAAAGCTTGGCACATTACTCTTTTTTTCTTCTTCTTCATATCGGCACCTATATACTATTGCGGGAATTGCTTCACACACACACATATATATAATATATATACATACATACACACAAACACACACAAAATAACTACGCAACATCCCTTTCCCCACTCGGCACCCACTCTGTTTTATACATACATATATATATATATATATATATATATATATATATATATATATATATATATATATATATATATATATATATACTGTAGTATAAACATAAGATACATTAATATACACAAAATATATACTGTGAATAATACCTATTTCTGAGTGGGAATCCCTTAACGTGGTGAAAGGGTTTGCGTATCACCATGATCAGATAAGCTGTACTAGCTAGGGGCACCCACACTAGTCAAAATGGCCAAACCCTTCTAGGTAGTAGGTTGGCCAGGGCACCAGCCACCCGTTGAGATACTACCGCTAGAGAGTTATGGGGTCTTTTGACTGGCCAGACAGTACTACATTGGATCCTCCTCTCTGGTTACGGTTCATTTTCCCTTTGCCTACATACACACTGAATAGTCTGGCATATTCTTTACATATTCTCCTCTATCCTCATACACCTGACAACACAGATTACCAAACAATTCTTCATCACCCAAGGGGTTACTGCACTGTAATTGTTCAGTGCCACTTTCCTCTTGGTAAGGGTAGAAGAGACTCTTTAGCTATGGTAAGCAGCTCTTCTAGGAGAAGGACACTCCAAAATCAAACCACTGTTCTCTAGTCTTGGGTAGTGCCATAGCCTCTGTACCATGGCCTTTCACTGTCTTGGGTTAGAGTTCTCTTGCTTGAGGGTACACTCGAGCACACTCTCCTATCTTATTTCTCTTCCTCTTGTTTTGTTAAAGTTTTTATAGTTTATATAGGAGATATTTCTTGTTGTTACTCTTCTTAGAATATTTTATTTTCCTTTTTTCCTTTCCGCACTGAGCTATTTTCCCTGTTGGAGCCCCTGGGCTTATAGCATACTGCTTTTCCAACTAGGGTTGTAGCTTAGTAAGTAATAATAATAATAATAATAAACCCCAAGCATGAATTGACATGTCTCAGACCTTTGTCCTGAAGTGGACTAGAGATTACTCGAATGCCATATATGGATGAGATCGTGATGAGGGGTAGATGGAGATGGTTTGGGCATGCTCTTAGTACTCCCCAAGAGAGATTAGTTCACCAAACGTTCGGCTGGGCTTCACAAAGCACTAGAAGAGTTGGAAGACCTAGGTCTACATGACTGAGGACTATGAAGCGCAAAGTAGATGATGAATGGAGAAATATTGAATCAAAAGCTTAAACGACTGGCGAAATCTAACCAAGGCCTTTTGCGTCAATGGGCGTAGGAGATGATGACATATATATATATATATATATATATATATATATATATATATATATATATATATATATATAATATACACGCATACACAATTTGCATTGGATTTCAATTAAGCATGCCTCCTTGATTGTTTATTAATCTTCCTCGTCTACTGTATTTTGAAAACAAAAGCGGTTCTTTTCACCCAATCCACGAACCAGATCTTTCCGAATTGCTCCAAGCAAGTTGAAATTATGCGCTTTATATGCCCGACTCTACATAGAAATGGAGGCAACGTGAAACGGGTTTCTCCCCAATTCCTTTCCTGGAACACGAACAATACAGGCTCAAGTGCGCACTCCTTTCTCTCTCACAATCGTCTTCGGCCGCTTATACCGAAGACTGTTTAGATGCTACACCTCGTCCATTATTAACTACATTGCAACTTCGTTGGCATTCATAAAAAAAATTTTAGTCAATCTCCCCCCCTCTCTCTCTCAGCTAATCGAGAGCCAATTCTCTCTCTCTCTCTCTCTATACACTACTAAGATCTCTATACACTACTAAGATCTTCAATTTCGCCTGTCAGTGTTAGGACTACCTAGTTAAGAATCTACTCTCTACCTAAGTTTGTCAGCCGATATCCAATCTCCTCTCTCTCTCTCTCTCTCTCTCTCTCTCTCTCTCTCTCTCTCTCTCTCTCTCTCTCTCTCTCTCTCAGAAATATCTGGGCGAACGCAACGGCAACCGAGAGACATGCACGAGGGCGTGTTAGGACCATCTGCGTGGCAACAACTGTGTCGCAACCCACCCACCCATCCCGCCACATGCAATAGCCTAACATATCAACCCCCAATTGGCACAACGGGACTTGAGAGCTGATACAGGCAATCTTGTTCGATGCGCAAAGCAATCATTGGACTCATTTGATATGTTTCGAATAAGCGATAAAACGAAGTATTCTATTCAATGGGAATACTTTAGAATGGCAGTTCATTACAACATTAATGAGAAGATATCACCTGAACTGCATAATCAATTTAACAGTAACTGTCACCCATACCAATTACAAAAAGATATCGAAAACAAAAGTTGAATTTTACCAATGAAATTAGAATTGCAAAAATTAAATTCAAAGCAATTTCCTCGAAATATAGACTTCCAACAATTAAATTTATAGTGCGTTGTTTAGCCTATCTGCAATAAATCTAGAATGAAAATCTTTTTAAAAAAATTGACTAAATTCGACGTGACAAGTCATTAAACCTCCATCGATATGCTGAGCATCTGGAGGGGTCTTTTCAAGTACACGTTCGTTCGTTTTCGCCAGCAACTGCGTTTCAGTCTAAAATCTTAGGAATGGTTCAATTTATTGTAATGACGTTTGGGGAATTATTCACTGGATGGCAATCTATTGATGATAAGATTTTGACAAATATCAATGAATGTTTGGCTTGGTTATTAAGCTGGAAAAATGGTAAATTTCAATTTCTATTACTAGATACTGACGAACAAAGCTAAGAAATAACCTCCCTTGCTTATATAGTCAAAAGCAGTGTTACCTAAAAGGAGATGGCTTTTAACATAAATTCAGCAAGAGCTTCTTCAATTCCACAGTACGTACCAGATCACTTCGTATACCTATGAAAATAATAATAATAATAAAACAACTAATAAAAGACCAGACCTATCACGCCACTCAATACCTAATAAGGAAAACAAATAAATCTGGGTAACAAGAGTGAGAGCACACATACACAAAAAGGTAATAAGCTAATCTAGAAGGAAATTACCGGAAGTTAAGGCGGGACCAACATATCAAGGTGGACTTCCCGTAGACGTAATGTATATTTTGCATACCACAGTTAAATATGAAAATTAATGCTTTCTCCAATGTCAATACTACTTCACAAATACAGAGAAATGAGACTAGTAACACAAATCCAGTGCCAATGCATAGGAATTCAGAGAAAAAGGAAAACAGATCGTCCGGCCATTTCAAGGATGAGAGACTAAACGGGAGGAAAACAAGGGTAGGAAGAGACTTCCAAAGACTGCTGACCGAGGATACAAGGTCATGTATTTAGTAAAAAAAAAAAAAAAAAAAACTTAATTATTCGTAAGGCAGATAAAAGGTAAGGAACAATATTGATGAATGACACAAAAAAAAGCAATTTTTTTCAAGTTTTAAATGAAAGATATTTAAGCCAAATTAAAACCTAAAAGTAGAATACAAAAATGCTTTTGTACGAGGTTATAAAAAACAGAGATAATAGGGTTTTGGGGAAAAAATAACCAACTCACTGTCTTTGGCTTAATTAAAGGTATATAAGCCAACTAAAATACGTTCATCAAAGATCATGAACAAAGCCAACGGAAAAAACTAGTGACAAAAACCCCACTGCACAGAATATTTCACAAACAGAAATACCGGAACAGTGAAAAATCCATAGAACATATTAAACTTATATAATATAACGAATAAAATAAATAAAACAGACTTAAAACGTAAATCGACGTAGTCGGTGAGCATGATACATAATGGCATACTTGAAGAACACACATTAAGTCTACTGACCTGGATTCTTCAGTATATGGTTAAAGAAAACACATAAATAGCATATTGAACAAACAGAGTTAAATCGAAAAAAAAAAGAAAAAAAAACTGACAAACTTTAATCATATAATTAATGGACAATGAACGAAAATCATTAAAACAAATTAAGACAATATAAATTAAAAGATGTTTCCCCTTAAAATTCTTGATATTACCATTCCAGAGCTTTTCTCTAAAGTAAACGGATTTCAATAACTAGTATCGATTTATTTTGAAAGAAAAAAAATGTATGGCCTCTTAGTCCTCAGATTAATTGTGCAACTTCCTCCACAATCGTTTTATCACAACAAATTAATAAACATTATTCATTGTGTAACCATATCTGGCCAGTCTCCATTTCATCACGAAAACGACAACGTTCAATAAAACAACGCTAGGTTTTGTAATATTTCTTTCTATCCTTATAATTGTGATAACAACATTAGAGCGGCAGTTGATTCCATTTCGAAGAAATTAGATCCATCACATATCAGTTTACAAAAACCTTTTATTTAAAAGTAAAATGCTGGAATACAATAAGCCTTAAAATTGTTTTAGAATTCACGCTACCTCGCGAACAGCATAAAATTTCCAGCAACTCAATGAATATAAAACAAAATGAGATTTCCAAAACTCTTATGTTACCGGAATAAAAGATTTCATATTAATTTCGTCTCTGGCCAGACAGGAGAATTCCATCCAGTTTCTACACAGTCCAAATATAATGTTCCCGTAAACGCCATTTCTCAAGAACAAGGTAAAGAAGGATACAGTAGATTATCATTACGATATATCAAAGCTAAAACAAGAACTTAATCTACTTTTCCAAGCCGAGATTTCAATTTCATAATCAATCTGTCTCTAAAACCGAGTATCCTTTATAATTCTACTTCTAGAATATTACCATAATCAATCTATCCCAACTGAGTGAGATTCCCATACTAATTCTATCTATAAAATAGAATGTGATTTCCATAACTATTCTACCTACAACAGTGAGATTTCTACAATCATTTCTCTTTACAAAAGTGAATTTTTATAATCATTGTTTACAGCAATGATATTTCTATAATTATTTTTATCTTTACAGCAGTAAAATTTCTATACTCTTTCTATCTTTACAGAAGTGAATTTCTATAACCATTCTTTTTACCAGTGAGATTTTTTATAATACAATCTCTACAAAAGTGAGATTTCTGTAGTAATTCTACATCAGACAACAATGAGATTTCTATAATTCTAAATTTACAACAGTGATATTTCTATAATCATTTCATCTTTACAAAAAAGTGGGACTTCCATAATCCATACATCCTATAATCATTTCACGTCTACAAAATGATGGATTTTCATAATCAATACATACCGAATGAAATTATCACTTGAACATATCTCTAGGATCCTTCTGTTCATAAAAGAAAGTCTCTCCATTCATCAATCCATTTGCAAAACAATGAGATTTCCAGTCATTCTTCTTCTACAGAGTGAGATTTCCATAGACATTCTATCTATACAATGAGATTTCAATATAGCATACTGCATTGCAATCGAATAAGGTTTCTTAAATAATTTCCTCTCGACAGCAGAATGAGATTTTCGATTCCATCCACATACAAGAATATAACATTTAGAAACAAAATAATACCCCGGTTACCATCTGTTCCTATTACAGAAAACCTATCCATCCATTCTAGTTGGCCGAGGGTCCGAACATACCAAAGCCCTCCACCACTACCATTTGGAAGCCATACAAAGGTCTCTCCTGCGTCAGCAAGCGCATACTTACCACCTAAAATCCGACGCTGATAAAATTTTGTTTCTATTCTGTAATCTGGCGCATTTCCTTTCTTTTCTTTGGTGGTTTTGTATTTTTTCTGATTTTGTATTAATTCTTTTCATTAAGAAGTGCAGAAAAAGCAATTACCAGACAATATCATAACTGACTTGCAAAGATCAGCTACAGTAAGCTGTGTGTTCTGACCCTTTCCTATAAATTTTAATCAATACACAAGAAAGTTAGACATGGTGAACTATTATAAACATCAATTGCTGCAGTATGCCTATAATATAGATATTAATAACTGAACTCCATAAGATAGCAACCAATTAATACTATACTCTCACAAATATGTGATGACTGTCCCTCACGTCTATCGAACAAAATATGGCTGTCTGTCTTACGTAACCTATCGATTTGTTACTTTTCCAAGTACGGACTGTCAGGGTAAAAAAAAAGTTACAGGAATATATTGAGAGCAAAATGTGATACGTACCTTGACTGATAACTAAAACAGACCTCCCATCAGCTTTGTTCTACATCTTGGTGCAGGGGTGGGGGGTGGGACTTAAAAGTTATTACACAAAGATCCCCTGACGTACACTTTATTAGCATACGCACTAAACAAATGTCGTCCTCAGATTCGTTCGACAGGATGCTATTATACACAAGGGCAATGTTTCGTGCGACTTGAATCCACGAGATTAGCCTTGTTCGGGATGATTTGTACATTCACTGCAATATTCTTAGAGACTACAAAATCTGCATCTCGAAAAATCTTAAGTCGTCTGGTTGTCATACAACCAAAACACCATCATCTTTGTTCGTATCAACACTATCAAACTCGACCCAGATCTTTTTCTATACATATAAATTCAATCAGTCAGGAAAAGAGCGAGTCACTCAACTTTCCAAAAGTCATTCTTCCAAGCGGATTAAAGGCAACATAATTAACAAGACAAAACCGGTGATACCGATAATGATGAAGGTCTAAAATTTACGGATCTTTCCATAAAGTTTTGTTAGGTAAGTGGGGGGTCCACAGGGGTTCAGCCAACCCCAACAGGATCGCTCGGACCCATACGCACACGGAATCCTTCTCTTTACAGCTACATCACTACCGACTAAAACTTTGGAGACCTAAGTTCACGAAACAAGACACCCGCTTAAATAGCTATATGTGGCAAGAAATAATCTGTCTAGATACGAAACATGAAAGTTAACTTTTTACATTTTTAAGAAATAGCTCAAACAAATAAAAAAAAAAATAACACCGCAACTACACTCGTACTGTTCACTCCCACCTCGCGCAAAAGTTCAACACAAAACAAACAAGGCGCCGATTACCAAACACTATCGAAGTTTCCTTGCTTCGCTTCGGATCATCGAGAGTGATCAAGTCACGGGGAACAGAAAATAACCTCACTGGTGTAGCAGAAACGAAAACTACGTCCATGGGGCACCCATGACACCAGTAGCAGTCGCATCAGCTAGCACAGACGACGACGACGACGACAGCAGAAAGTCAACGTCCGCTAGGGCAAAGTCTTCTTCCGAGCGAGTCCGACATCTGGAGTGTGGGAGCGTGATGGAGGCCCCACTCGGGCCGACGCGGTGGCTCTAACTGGCCCTGCCAAGCACCTGGCTGCCAGCCCTCTCTCTCTCTCTCTCCCTCCAGTCCCAGCTGCTGATTCCTCCAGTTGGACCAGTCCCTCCTCAACCAAACTGGTCTCCGTGTTCAGAAACAATTCTTTCGTTTTCCAGTTTTCATTGTAAAATATCACCATTCTTTAGTATCAAATTAGTATGCCAAGAATCAGAAATTTATATAATGGGGTGCACTATGTAAATCGAGGCATATAAATGTCTGCATTGTACTGTAAAAGTCATTGTGTTCTAAAGTCGAGAAATGCTACTTTTACCAATATCCCCATTGCTCAAACCCACATACTTTCTTTCCGTTTTCTTTCTACGTTAAACCACAACATATTTGAACATAAAACATTTGTTCTCCAAAGATGACATTCCTGTTATTATCATCATTGTTTATAACACCTAATATCTTTAAAGATGACTATCCCAGATTGAAATGTCTTACCAGTATCAATAATTAATATTGTGTTGATTTACTTGTAATTAAAGTTTAAAATCAACACAATCAATTATTGATAAAAAGAATAATTTGTGTACGTATTGCTTAACTCGTTACATGTTTAGTTAACCCTACTCATTTTCCACTTATAAACATTCAATTTAAAAAAAAAAAAAATCATACGTAAGCTGAGTGTACTGTGAACATCAACAATGATAATTAGAATAAAAAATAATAGTACTAATTAATAAAAAAAAATCAATAAATGTTAGAAAACGTGCGAAATTGTTTATATGACATTAAATTAGGTATGCCTATACCAAATGGGTCCCTAGAGAATACATAAAAATCATGGAAAGGAAGAGAGAAAGATAGATGGATGAACTAAGAAAGTTTGCGGGTGTGAACTGTATTAGAAATACCATACACAGACGCAAAAGAAAGGATATATCTGAGGCCTTTATTCTCCAGAGGGCTGATGATGATGATGAAGAGGATACAGTATATATACCTATGGACCTAACTAGACAATAATAATAGGGTTGTTGTGGCCTGATTGGTAACGTCTTTGTCTGGTGTTTGCCAGACGGGGGTTCGAGTCCCGCTCAGACTCGTTAGTGCCATTAGTGTCTGCAACCTTACCATCCTTGTGAGCTAAGGTTGGGGGGTTTGGGGGAGCCTATAGGTCTATCTGCTGAGTCATCAGTAGCCACTGCCTGGCCCTCCCTGGTCCTAGCTTGGGTGGAGAGGAGGCTTGGGCGCTGATCATATAATATATGATCAGTCTCTAGGGCATTGCCCTGATTGCTAGGGCAATGTCACTGCCCCTTGCCTCTGCCATTCATGAGCGACCTTTAAACATGTATCTTGGATACATGCCAGACGTCCTGCATTTCTTTGCCACAATAAAACTTTATCATAAAACATTGCAGGTGCATTGACCTAAAAATGTAAGCGTCAATAAAAGCATGTTAATGCTGAGTAATTGAGAGCTTGAAAGTTATCTGACGTCGCAATAATGAGGGACACCGATGAATAGGAGACGATTAAATAAGCAATAACAAGGCCATCGTTTCAACTGATCAGCATTGAACGATTAAATAGTTAATGATATAACAAAGAATTGTGTTTAAAATGGTTACAATTAGACAACTGGTTGAATGATTCTTGATCAAACAATGATAAAATCCTTGATCAAATTCAATAATGAGTAATTAGAATATCAATTAAAAAAAAAAACTGAATGAATGGTTAAACTGCCCGTTACATTTCAATAAAATAAATGACGAAAGAAGGGACAAAAGAATCCCTATATAAAATAATTAACATTGACTTAGCAATCAATTAAATGCACAATCAATGTGAACAAATATTTAATTCCTATCAAAAATTAAAAACTGCCCTCAAGGTTTTAAAGGTCGCTCATGAATGGCAGAGGCAAGGGACAGTGACATTGCCCTAGCAATCAGGACAATGCCCTAGAGATTGACCATATTATATGATGAGCGCCCAAGCCTCTCTCCACCTAAGCTAGGACCAGGGAAGGCCAGGCAGTGGCTGCTGATGACTCAGCAGATAGACCTATAGGCTCCCCCAAACCCACCCCACAACCTTAGCTCACAAGGATGGTAAGGTTGCAGACACTAGTGGCACTAACGAGTCTGAGCGGAACTCGAACCCCCGACTGACAAACACCAGCCAGAGATGTTACCAATCAGGCCACAGCAATCACATCAACAATATTGTGAATTTACTTGGCGTCAAAATGAAGCAAAGAACAACGGAATAAACAAACGCACTCCATTCGAATAAATACCACTGGAATGTCTGAAAACGAGGCGTTAAGAATAACCACGGGTGACAGCTGCTTTCCACAACAGCGCCGAGTCTCGAGGTGTTCGTTCTCCTTCTATGACTACGTCAACAGGCTCGAGCGAAAACAACACGAGAAGTTTCAAAGCATCATTAAGAAAAGAAATCTAACAGCTATTCGGAACTTCATGATTTGATCTTAAAATAGCTGCTTTAATTTTTATGCCTTTGAATAAATTACATAGCTATGTTTATCTACCTTCGGTAACACGTTAAATTAATAATGATAAATATTTACGTTCTGTAACTGTCTATATAACACGTATAGATACACAAGTGCCACACATATATTCTTACCCATGGGCGAGCGCGCAAAAAAGAAAAAAAATTTGCATACTTTCATCCCTTCGATAACAATCCCCACTTTGGATTTCGTCATTATTTGTATTGTAATACTTACTAGGAGCAGCGGTGTCAAATTTGACATTGGAATTGTATAAGAAGTGCCCGACCGAGTTAGAATGGCACGCAGTACTGAGATCACTAAAAAAAAAAAAAAAAAAAAAAAAAAAAAAAAAAAAAAAAAAAAAAAAAAAAAATCCCATCTTGCCTCATCCAGGAGGTTATCCGACCAAAACTTACTTTAAATCCGTATATTTGTTGATAAATGAAGAATTTAAATGTAAAGAAGTTGACAATTCCACAAGTTGGAAGCCATGGCTGAAAATGGTAAAGAAACAATCAGGTGGAACTGAAGCTTTATATATATATATATATATATATATATATATATATATATATATATATATATATATATATATATGTGTGTGTGTGTGTGTGTGTGTGTGTGTGTGTGCGCGCGCACGCTCTCGAATCAACAGGTAGAACTACAGATCGCCCTCAAAACTGCTGACGTCCTCATAAGTAACACCCTCCTCTTCAATCTTCCATTACGTACTGATACCTTAGCAATGATACGATGCAAGCTTGGTGAAAACAATTTCATCCTGTTATTGCATGATATCCCACTAAGAGCTGAGTGTGGAGAGAAAAAAAAAAAAAAAAAAACGGTAGGCGGAGGCTCTTCAGCCTAATAAACGATGATCAGCACTGACCTCTAAAGTTGCTCATAAATGTATAGTAATAATAATAATAATTAACAATAATTATTATTAATATCAATAACAATAAGTAATAATAATAATAATATTAATGATGATGATAATAATAATAATTATAATGATAATAACAATAATAATAATAATTATAATGATAATAATAGCAACAATAATAATAACAAAAACACAAATTCAACCCTGTGTGCATATAGAAGCATGATGCAGCAAACCGACAGTCTTTACATATGCTGTTTACACGACCCTTTTCAAACTTACCACCCATGATTAAATTCATCTATGTCCCGGGCCCTTTCTTACTAGGTCTTACTTAGCGCATCTCAGCATAAAAACTATAAGCACTAAGATTTTTGTTCAAATATTTATCACATAGCTGAATGACTTTTCTTTCCATTTCTACACAGTTTAACGTATGGTGCAACATTTTATACTCATAAATAATAAAAGAAAACGAAGAATGATAGCTATAGATCATATGGTACTGGTATAAAAGGAGGAAAAAATACAAATGTAGAATGTCTGAATGGAGGAAAAAAGTATAGTACCTAAATTTACAAGTAACTATGAATATAAACAATTTGGTACACGAGCATGAGATTTCAAATCTATATTATTGTTATTATTATTATCATCATTACTTGCTAAGCTACAACCCTAGTTGGAAAAGCAGGAAGCTATAAGCCCGGTGGCTCCAACAAGGAAAAATAAAATATTTTAAGAACAGTAACAACATTAAAATAAATATTTCCTATATAAACTATAAAAACTTTAACAAAACAAGTGGAAGAGAAATAAGATAGGATAGTATACCCGAGTGTACCCTCAAGCAAGAGAATTCAAACTCAAGACAGTGGAAGACCACGGTACAGAGGCTACGGCACTACCCAAGACTAGAGAACAATGGTTTGATTTTGGAGTATCCTTCTCCTAGAAGAGCTGCTTACCATAGCTAAAGTCTCTCTTCTACCCTTACCAAGAGGAAACTGGCAACTGAACAATTACAATGTAATAGTTAACCCCTTGAGAAAAGAAGAATTGTTTGGTAATTCGGTGTTTTCAGGTGTATGAGGGTAGAGGAGAATGTGTAAAGAATAGGCCAGACTATTTGGTGTATGTGTAGGCAAAAGGAAAATGAACTGTAACCAGAGAGAAGGATTTAATGTTGCGCTGTCTGACCCGTCAAAGGACCTCATAACTCTCTAACGGTATTATCTCAACTATTTTCGAAGGATATACTTATGTGTCAGGCATCAGGCACCATGCGGTAGATGGCGTTTCTTGTCACCCAATAAGTAAACCCATCAAAATGACACTCGCTGATGACATGGCCCCCACCGACCCTCATCTTACTTACACTTCCAACACCCCACATCTTGAACATTTTAAAAAAATCAAAGATAACATCAGCTGCTCCCTGTTTCTGCTGTCAATGACATGGAATACGGTATACAGTACTGTCTATTGTACAGCCACAGACAGTGATCAGAATATACACAAATTGGTTTAACTTCTAGAGTCCGCGATGAACCAGTCCCATCAGCAAATTCCTGAATGCTCACATGAATACTTTGTTCAGAAACAACCAATCCACAGACAATGGAGCTGTGCTCTACAAGGATCAGGTAGTTATACCACTTTCCTGCTGACAAAGTATTAACCACTCTTCACACTGCTCACCAAGGCATCACATCGATGATTGCAAGAGCTGAACTTTTTGTCTTTTGCCATGGAATAACACCAGCAATCAGAGCAACCGGAGACCACTGCAATACTCCACCAACCTCTTTAATTCCCTATAATAACCATTTCAGTGTATGTGTGATGACTACTTCCATTACAAGGGAGTGAATTATCCGGTCATAGTCGGTCGGTACACCAACCAAACTTATTACTTGCATTTGGTGTACATTTGTCCCCTTTGGCATCCCTGCCACACTAGCATCAGGCAGGGACAACAGATATGATGTCTTCCATGACTGGGGTGTACATCATTGACTTTCCTCATAACAACTATCGAGCTGAAGTAGGTGTTAAAACCATGAAAAGACTGATCACAACAAAGACCCTCGTGGGGAACTATACACAAACATGTTCCAACGGGCTGTGCTGCAATACAGATTGTATAGGAATATGCCTAAGAGGGACACCAAACTGTCCCAAGCCATGTGTATGTTCAGGCCTCAAATCCAAGACTATCCTGATCCTCCCGGGGCAAATATAGAACTAATATTACTTGGCTAAATAATCTACTTGCTAGAAAAGAAGCACTATGCAATCACCATATGAAGGATGCAGAATGCTGGTCCTAGCACAAAAAGCACGTTCTGCAACTAATGGTAGGAGACTATGTCCGCATTCAAAACCAAGTGGGTCGTCTCAGTTACCAAAACACCACTTAGTCATAGACTGTGCAGCACTTAAAATTGGAACAATTCACCATGGCACTACAATGTCCCCACAGCCTTTGGTGATGTCCACGGCTCTAAGAGTGGATAAGTCTCCTTGCACCAGGCTCAGACGTTCTAGCCCACAAGTCTGGCATTTGGACTATGATATGAATTAACATTATCAACTGCAATTTTGAATACTGTTCACCATTTATGTTTAAAGCCATTCATAACTAATCCACATTTGTACATTGAATTCCCCTTCAGTACCACTGCCAAAGACTTGGGGATAATAGAGGAGTATAACTATAATTACAATGTTAAAATTTTATTAAAAATCATGTTCCACTTGTTTTACTAGCTTGGTAGTAATGTTCTCTATTCATGTTTCAGATGACTGTTGTAGTTGTTCTACAAAACAGAAAATTGAGCAAATGGACAGAGTTCTTATTTAATCGTGAATGCCGTTCATTCGAGAGAGAAAACTCCCAAAATTTTACCCAAAGGTCTTATGGAGGGAGATTTTCTCAAAGCATTAAGCCCCTCCTCCTCCTCTTTTGTCTCCCATACGCTAGCCAAGATTCTCCTCAAAAGTTAAGTAAGAGCTAATTTGTAAATATATCTGACGTATTTTTTATTGTGAATTATTAATTTGTACAGTATTCTCTTTTTAAGGCCGGGGTTATAATTTGTTATTTATATAACATTTCATACCTTTTTACAGTAAATGAGCGTAAAGTATACAACTGTAAATGTGCATTTATGGACCTGTAGAATGCCGAGTGATTTCACTTTATTTCTTATGAGAAATTTTTTTGCATTTTATGAGCTTGCTCCTGGAACAGATTACCATATACTCATATATCTAGGTACCACTCTACTTCATAATAGACAACTGTAACTGTAATTTACTTGCTGATTCATATTATTTAGCTTCTTTACATTTCTGATTACCATTCACAACTTGAAAGTCCAGAGGAGAATCATACTGCAGTCTTCATACATTTCAGACTTCGTTGAATTTGGTATTCGACGATTCTTACAAATATAAAATCCAGCTAAAAACAGACAATAATTTCGATATCATCAAAACTAATTGGCTGTATACCTGCAAGTGCTGATTATTTTTTATGCATGTTTCTACTGAAACTATGTCCCCTTGGGTCCTAAGAAGGTTGGTGATTAACAAAGAAAACACTAGTTAAAACGAGGATGGCGCTTCAAGAAAAGAAAAAAAGAAGTACAGTAATGGTCAAATATGATTGTACTGTAGGCTAGTATCAAGGTGATAGTGTTCCTCGAGCTTCTATTTGCAGAAGAGCAAAGTTTTGTTAAATGCCAAGCTGTTGAAAACCCCAATCTCTTCAAGCTATCAATTCCTCTCAGGACAACTTTAGTGAAGTTGATTTAATTCTATTTCACATAATTAAAGTTTCTAATCATATAATAAACAATGTTTAAATGAATCATACAACTCTATTACTGCATACAACATTGAATTTCTATAATTCCTGGGGATTCAAAACTAATTATTTCAAACTTAGCAAATTCATTGGGAAATTTTTTTTTGGTATTTTTGGTTTTAGGAATTCTCCCAGGACTCTGCAATTGATTAACAATTGAATGCAGAGGAACCACTATATACAGTACTATACCAGAAATATCTTTCCAATGGTATGAACTAGACAAAATCCCTATGAAACACCCTATTCTGTTTTCATATTTCCTTTCCTTATTGGGTTATTTTCCCCACTGGAGCCATTGGGCTTATAGCATCCTGCTTAACTAGCAATGATAATAATAATAATAATAATAACAAATCATCCATTTCCAAATGAAGAACAAAAACTAGTTTACCTATTAAAAAAAAAGAGAGAGAGAGAGAGAGAGAGAGAGAGAGAGAGAGAGAGAGAGAGAGAGAGAGAGAGAGAGAGAGAGAGAGAGAGAGAGAGAGCAATGAATTGGTTCATAAGATACCCAAGTCTCATTTTTGTGTAATAAACTATCCAGAGTATGTATCCCATACCAGTATATCCTGGCATAGTCATTACTTCTTGAACTATCATCAAGATGGCAAACTTAAAAGTAATTTGTATTTCCCCAAACGATACAAACACTGAGCTCGTTATTAAGGAATATACTTTCAGCGAAGCTGGAAGACTGGCCATAAGACTTTTAGCACGGTATATCTTCCCCATCACTAGTTAGCAGGGGAGGGGGGGGGGGAATTTAGAGGATAGTTCCAGGTACCTTACTCACACACAAACCTGTGTTGCCTCATCACTTTTGACTGCAGGCAGGACTTGCAGGGGGATAGGTGATGGCAGAACAAATTTGTATAAAGAGCTCAAAGCTTGTATCGTTAAGAAAAATACAAATTACAGTACTTAAAAAATTTGTTACTTATTCTGACATTTTGCTCTTTATTAGGAAAGACTCACCCCTAAGGTAGGTGGAAGTCCTAATCAACTGGCTGGTTTTCGACCTGGGGTTTCCCACCCTGCTTTGCACGCCTAAAGAGGAAACCCTGACACCTAGTTAAAACTCTGTGAAATGGCACGCTTTAGTGGCCTGAGCAATCAGTGTGATTGCGGGATACTAGCAATATGACTCGTCTAGGTAGGAAATCTCAAAAGTCATAGGATTCTTTGAATCAACATAGACGTTACCCTATCTCACCTCGCAAAGGGGAATGGGGATGTAACAAGTATATATTTCTATACCGGGTTACACAAGGGAAATGGTTATACCAGCAGACATAAGTCGCCCGCTTGCAGAGTACCATAAGTGCTGTTCCCCGAAATTAAGACGGGGCCAGTCCTTCTAATCCTTCAACCCACACTTAATACAGGGTAACCTCTGCCCTTCACCATCTGTCCATCAAGGAGCTATAGGTGTTTAAACTATTTGTTGCGCAACCACCACAGGTCCGATGCAGAATGTCTCCATGCTCCTGTCGGTTACGTCACTGCAGTTAATGGGCGGTGAAGTTCGTCTGATGCTTTCGCACGCCAACTAGGTCCTGCACGACAGAGTAATTTCCCTTGACAGCCAGAAACGTACTACTGTAATGTTCCTAGCGTCTTGAGGTCTCGGGGACAAAAATCTCTATGTTTATTTGAGGTGACACCATAGAGCCATAACTGGGTATGGTAGCCGCTGATCGGGGTCATCAGTTACATAATTGTGATTCTTAATCCGGAAGGTTCCAAATCTAGAATGCATTACTGCCCGATCTTGAGTCTTTAGCTAAGCTCAGGGACAAAGCCCAGAAACTGCTAGATATTTCAAATGTCATGAAAATGCATGGAACTTTAATTTTTAATAATAAAATCATTTGATTTACTTAGCATTTTGACTTCCACAGATCCTTTTGTATCCTTATATACAATATGCCCTTCTCTTAGTTTTGTCAACTGGCTTTAACCAATCCTCCAACAACGGAAAACTTTCCCAGCTTTTACTGTGAGATTGAGGGTAATTTGGACCCATTTCTGAGGGAAACACAATTCACAAATAAAAATTAGATAGCACAGAGACCGTTCCACTAGCAATCTATGCTGAAAACAAACTTTTCGATTTGATCAAGTGATGCCTCACGCCTCAAGAGATTCACAAAGTGATTCTAAACTTCCCAAAGTGTAAATGTATGTATCTTTCATAAGGGTAATCAATGTTGTTTACCGAGAGAGAGAGAGAGAGAGAGAGAGAGAGAGAGAGAGAGAGAGAGAGAGAGTGTTGACGGCTAGATTTCTGACGTGTATGAATGAACTATTTTGAAATCCCATCAGATTTCGCACTAGCTGCAGCCATGGTTTAAAACCCACAAATCAAATTTTGATTCCGCCAGAACTAGTGAGATTCCCCCCCATTTGGCAACGCAGCTCACGACTCCGGATGAGGAGAGACAATTTCGATGATGATGAAAGATTAACTCCTTTCAATACAAAGGCGAGGCTCAAGAGTGAGCGATAACCTTGCCTCGCCTAACTGAAAGGAGTTTCTTCCTCCCGAAGGAACACAAGGAGAACCGCTATTGCTGGAATAGTGGTATTGAAAGGATAGATAAACCCGCCACGACTCGAACAATGGACGACTGATCATTTTGCCTGGTACAATGCAGCTGAAGAATCAAAGAGGTATTTGGACATAATTTTTGCAACGTACAGCAAAAATCTTGTCTTCTTGAGGCGATGCTGGAAAAACTTTCGGCGTAAAAACATAGGACTCCGCGGTAGATTTTACACTTGATTGTCTAAGTGGATTGTGACAGAGAGGGAGTTCTCTCGGGCCTTCTGTTAGCAGCTGAATAAGGTCTGGGGATCATTCCACGTGATGCCAAAGCGAGGCTACGATGGTCATAGCCTAGCTGGCAGAAGCACCTGCATTGTCGAGTAATCTTGTCACACAGAAAGGGGGACATACGTAAACCTCAATGTTGTCCCATCGATGAGGTTGTGCATCTTGCAGGTGCGCCCGAGGATCTGATACTAGGAGTTATCAAGTATGAGCTTGTTGTTCAGAGATGTTGGACGCCAATCCCCTGTTGGAGGAAGCCACAAAATCGGGACTTTTTGGCCTAACTAGACCACTCGGAGCTCACTACCCGAGTCGCTCTGCTCAGGATGTACGTGGGAAAATTCCTTCTGTCCAGAATGAAGCGAGCTGATAGGGACCCTGAGTCATCTTGACCCTCTTAACATCTCCACTGCTAGATGGCAAAGGTGCTGAAAAGGTAATGCCTTGCTTGCTAAGTAAGACACCACAGTAGTGTTGTCACTCATCAACACCACAGAGCAAACTGTCAGGGGTTGAAAGAAACTGCTGCATGGCTGAAAAGGCTACCCTCACACACATGGACTATGTGGCGGGATACTTTGGACTTGGACCAGAACCAAGAGGCTGAGTGATGACACAAAAGGGGTACCCCGCTTCTTTTGATGCATCCCTGAAGAGGATTAATTCAGGAGGGGGAGAGAGAGAAAGTCTAATCTCTGAGGAGGCTGATATTCAATGTCCACCGCTTCTGATCTCTCTTATGCTCGCATCCAAACATGGGGATGAGTCTGTGATGATGTGCCGAACTGAGGATGTTCTGCCCTGCATTCAATCTTGGTCACTCGGTGGGGTTTACGAACGAATCTTGTTCGCATAAGCTCTAAAAGGGAAAAAGCTCTTAGTTCAACTTGGATCACCTGTTCACGAGATGGAATCCTGTGCACATCGATCCTCAATACTAGAGTGAAAGTTTGGCAAGAGGTCTTGTACGATATTGCATTGGAATTCACTACAGGGACCGAAGGAGTCCTGCTTGTTGGATGAGCCATGGTTGAAGAAGAGAAGAGTACTCTAAATTCATAGGAGAGGTATCGCAGTCTAAGAAATACACCTATGTCGCAGACGGGAAAAGAGTTATCCCTACAGAAAAACAGCCGATGCTTTAGATTTAGCATTTCCTCCGCTGGCTGAACTAACTAGGGTTGGGGGAGAGGGTAGAATTGTTACTCTTGCACAAGTTCAAAGGGAGCCTGAGCCAACAGTGACAGGGTAACAAGGTGTAAAGAAGAGGATTCCACGAATCTATGTTTGATAGTTTGTAAATGTAAGCATGAGCCGTTTCCATCCCCTAGATAATTGGGGATGAAAAGGAATAAGCCAGAGAGTTATGTCTTACAAGACTGTTGTTCTATAAAGGCATGAATGAATGAAGGAGACCACTAGGAAGCGAAACCTGAAACCAAGTTACCTAACTCTTGGAGAGAAGTTGGAGAAAACAATCGCGAAAGATTATGTTTCTTGAGTTTTGTTCCAAATCACAGGGGGAGGCAGCAGGCGCACGGGATTGGAAGACCTCTATTGCAGCGATAGTTGTGTTGTACAAGGTTCTACCTTCCTGGTGAAGTCCAGCGGCATATGGGCGAATGCATGCGCGACTAAAGTAGACCTTGTCATCCATTCATGAAGATACCGAATTGTTAAGGTAACCATATACCAAAACAAGTGACCAAAAAGGTTAAGAGACAGGGAGCAGAGGAGGCGACCAATCGCTAACGTCCACGGCACATCAGCCCACTATTAGCAGTAGTAGTAGTAGTCCAATGAATGTTCGTGAGTGATGAACATTTATGAGCAATGACCAGATGAGACGAGCCTATGAAGAAGCATGCATGGGCATGAAGTAAGTCTGAATCAGAAAATAGACATGAAGCACACAAAGCATGTGGATCTATATCCACGTGCAAAAGGAAGGAACCACAGGCTTCCCCTTCCACACCTGAACACCTATGCTGAACAAGCTCACTGTCCATGCTGAATGGTAACGCACAACCAAAACATATACAGTACATAGGAAAAAACAGGGAACACAACACGAGGAACACAACACTGGTAAGAAATCTGGTCATAATGAGACGACCAAACGCAAAGGTGACCAGGATAGTAGATACAGTGAACCCTCGTTTATCGCGGTAGATAGGTTCCAGACGCGGGCGCGATAGGTGAAAATCCGCGAAGTAGTGACAGCATATTTACCTATTTATTTAACATGTATATTCGGACTTTTAAAACCTTCCCTTGTACGTAGTACTGTTAACAAACCACCCTTTAATGTACAGAACACTTAATGCATGTACTACAGCACCCTAAACTAAAACAGGCACAAATATTAAAGGCGATTTTATATCATGTGTTTCCTAAACACCTAAAAAGCACGATAAAAAATGGCAACCAATGTTTTGTTTACGTTCATCTCTGATCATAATGAAGAAACAAACTCATTTAGTGTACACATATATGTACGTATAGGTTAGTTTTTGCATCGATTATATTGATTATACAGTACTGTATGTTGATTTTTTTATTACCAATGTTTTAGTTTACGTATTTTTCTTAGGACTTCCAAATGAAATCTTTTTCTTTATGACGCCGCCTGAAACGACGGCGTGTACGCTCAGTAAACAACCACGCTCAGAACAAACAAGGCATTTAACGCGCATGATGATAGTGATAAATAATGATACAGTACATACAGTATTTACAGTAAAAGCATTTACAAAATATGTTACCTTACAAATATAAATTATACAGTACTTGTACGTAGCAAAGCAGGAAAACAATTTGAGAGAGAGAGAGAGAGAGAGAGAGAGAGAGAGAGAGAGAGAGAGAGAGAATTGTTTTACGTACGTAAATGTAAATTTAAAAAAAAAAAAATATGATAGGTTACAACATGTAGACTTTTAAAACCTTCCCTTTAACTTAATGCATACAGTACGTACATTACTAAACTATAAAACAGGTTAAAGTAAAAAATAAAGATTGTTACTGTACTCACCACGAAAGAAGTTCAAGAAAAACTTGAATGACGATGGCGATGAATTTGCTGCACAGTAGAAATGATGATGATGAAGCTGATGATGTGTTCTACTGTGCAGTCAATGATAGTATTTTACGTCTCTTCAGACGGAGGTGTCTTTTCCTGGGACACCTCTTCAACTTCTTCAATTTCTTCCGAAGGCGTACTAGCAGGAGGAACTGGCTCTTTTTTGCGAGGCTGAAAAAACATTGTGATCGGAAGTTGTTGCCGCTGCTTCTTTTTTCGATCCAAGAGCATCCTGTAGGGAGTCGTGATGTCATCAACCTTGTTGCAGAATTGCATCGAGCGAACCATATCCTCGTCCCACTCTTGTAACATTTCTTTCGCCTCCTTCATATGGTTGCAGAACTTGGCAAGCCGTTCTAATGTTAAGCCCGTTTCTTCGACATTTTCTTGGGTCTCTTCCTGGGTACCCTCACTCTCTTCCTCACTTGCCGATTTCGTCAGGTCTTCGAGGTCTGCGTCAGTTAGGGGCTGGGAATGGCAGTCCAACAACTCGTCGACGTCTTCAGTCGTCATGTCGCCAAACCCGTCACCCCCAATTATGGCAGCCAACTGCACAGATTTCCGTATTGCAGAGTGTTGGATTTCCGACGGAGTAAATCCCTTGTCGTCGTAAACAATATCGGGCCACAGCTTCTTCCAGCTCGCATTTACGGTTGCAGGTTTCATCTCTTGAAGTGCCTTTTGAATATTCTGCAGGCACGTGGCTATGGTGTACTGCCGCCAGTACGCCTTCAAGTTGAAGTCTTCATCCTCGTCATCTTGGGCAGCATCCACACACGCAACGAGGTCCGCCAAGGTATTCTTCGTGTAGAGGGCCTTGAACGCCCTGATAACCCCCTGGTCCATTGGTTGAATTAATGATGTGGTGTTGGGTGGCAGGAACTCAACCTGAACGCCCTCACGCGACAGGTCAGTTGCGTGTCCACCAGCGTTATCCATAAGGAGAAGGATCTTGAATGGCAAGCCCTTCTCTAAGAGATATTCATGGACTTGCGGGATGAAACACTGGTGGAACCAGTTGGAGGTCAGCATCTTCGTAATCCATGCTTTTTGATTATGCATCCAGTACACGGGAAGGAGATTCTTATTTTTATTTTTCAAAGCGCGAGGATTTTTCGACTTATAAATAAGCCCCGGCTTTAACAAAAATCCAGCAGCATTGCCACACATCACGAGGGTAACGCGATCCTTGAATGCCTTAAAGCCAGAGGCTTTGGCTTACTCTTTGAACAGGAAAGTTCGCGACGGCATTCTCTTCCAAAACAAGCCGGTTTCATCCATATTAAAGACTTGTTCCGGCTTGTATCCACCTTCAGCGATAATGTTCTTGAAAGTCTGGTTCACGTAAGTTTCAGCAGCGGCAGTGTCAGCGGAAGCAGACTCCCCATGCAGGGAAACGCTTTTCAGGGCGAAGCATTTCTGAAACTTCGCGAACCATCCTTTGCTTGCGGAAAAACGTTTCTGAGGCTGGGAATCAGTGGATGTCCCTGGTTGAGGATCATCTGCATCATCATCATCTTCAGCATGGTTGCCGTCGTCCTCTTTAGGTTCCTTTGCAGCAAAATTCTCATATAAGCTCAAAGCCTTTGTTTGGATGGTGTTCGTATCCAACGCTATGTTCTTCTTCCGGCAGTCGGCAATCCACACAGCTAAAGCACCTTCCATGCGTACGATCGTTTTATTACGCGTTGTAACGACTCGCTTCGCTGATCTGCTAAAGGTGATTGCAGCAGTCTTTCTAATGTTCGCCTCGTCCTTCTTGATGTAGCGAACGGTGGATTCGTTGATGCCAAAATGGCGGCCGGCGGCCGCGTAACTTCTACCATCTTTTAACATGTCGAGAAGCGTAACCTTCTCAGCTATCGTCATCATCCTTCGGTGGCGTTTAGGCTCACTACCAGCCTTACTAGAAGCAGAACGCTTGGGAGGCATTGTAACAGAAAGTTCAACAAAAAGTTCAACTTAAAACAGTCGCACACAGCACAGATTAAACTTCACAAAGTTAAGAACGTCTACTCAGCAATACGCGGAAAGAGAAAGTGAACGATGCAGCCCCGCGAGAACTTTGATGCTGCGGGTAGAAGATGCGGGCAAAACACCAATCACAGGCTAGATAACAAAACTTGAGTTTTGATTCGTCATCTATCAGCGCTTGAACCAATCACAACCCGTCTTAGTACTATGGCGCGTTGGTTACTCATAGAAGATGCCCCCGCGCATACTGAACGTACGTAGATTAAGTACAATACCGTAATAATAATAAATAATGATAATAATACTGTACAGTAATAATAATAATAATAATGATTAATAATAATAACAATAATAATTTTATTAACAACAACAACAATAATAATAATAATAACAATAATAATAAAAATTTACGTACGCTATTTTACGCCTCTCTCTCTCTCTCTCTCGTACGCTTACAGTATTCGAAATGTGATTTTTGCAACAAAGAATATTATTGGATGCAGTACTGTACTACGTACGTATACATACAAAAGATTCATGGAAAAGAAGCACATCCATTACAGTACACACCATTCTAATATGGTATGACTGCATCTGATTTGCGTTTCATGTTCGATTTAATTTTACTACGTACTGAATTATCGTATGATCACATTCTCTTTTCGTGTTTTATTTCTTTCTGTGCTGAATTATATATCATATGTAATGCAATGAACAATCAGTAAGAGCAGATATTACTAATTACAGTATTAATGGAATTACAGGTAACAAAATATCGTATTTGGTTATCTTCAGATTTCGCGGTATTTTCGAATTTTCCGGAAAATCCGCGATATGTATATATATATGGGTTATGGGAAAACCCCGCGAAGTGGTGAATCCGCGATTGTCGAACCGCGAAGTAGCGAGGGTTCACTGTATAAGTATAAATGTAAAATATCAATAAAAAGTCACTAAACTGTTAAATACAGTATAAAGGATATATATATAATGAAAAAAGTTCAAGTGACTGTTAAGCGCATGTCTATAATGTCACAGACTAACGGAGCTTGGAAATACAGTACAAGAATTATTGGACTTTTATTTGATTTATGAGTCTGGTCTGAACCCAAAATATTATTCTAAGCCATTTACCAAAAAAATTTTCTGTCACCTAAGAAATTTGAATTACCTTAATAAAACTCATATAAAAACACAAAAATCTTGTACTTCTATCATTAAGAAATAATGTTCTGTAGACCACACTAATTACAAATGCACACAACTACTTTTAGAACTTTATAAGACAACATTCTTGAAAACTACAACACAGACTAGCTTCTATCTTCACAATACAATATGACTAACTTTGGGATTTGAAGTAAATGCCATGCAGATTATTGGGCACTGTATAAAGACAAATTTTTATTTTATTTTTCATAACTATACGAAACCGAGTCCTTTACATACGATAGAATATCAGCAAAGGTGTAGATCAGTTGGGACAGGGGAAGCCCTGTCCCGCCCCACTTTCTCACTGAGCACTCACTTTGATTGCAGCAGGGACTTTCTACGGGGGGTAAGTGACAGCGAGAAAGTATGAGTAAAGGAGACTCGGGTTTGGATACAGTATTTACGAAAAATACAAATCATCTCCAAATTTCTTTTGTTCCGTAACTGGAATACAAACCACGCTATTTATTAGGGGTTATACTTTCGGCGGAGCTGAAATGACGAGCCATTAAAATTTAGCGAGGGTAAACTACCCACACCGCTTAGTTAGCGGGGGTAGGGAGAAGGTAGCTTGCTACCACTCCCTTTCACACACCTGTGATTTAGTCACTTTACTTTTGGCTCGGATGGAGAGCGGTTGTTCCGCTCTCCCTCCTCGCCTACAGTATTCTGGACTGACATTAATTTTTGTCTTTTAACTTACTTTTTCTTATACATGTATATATATATATATGAAAACATTCTTAATGTTTATGTATATATATATGTGTTAGAAATGTAATAAGTTTCCTTTTCAGTGTTTGTGCTATGCGTGTGATACATATACGACAATGACACTTGCATACATTAGCACTGGAACAAGGCCAGCACAGTTCCACTCCGTGGGGAACAACCTCTCCCTCTCTGCATATAACCGTTAACTCGGCCGCCGCAGGGGAATCATCATCGCCTGGACCCTCATCATTCAACTATTGTCTTCGCCTTTTCCCTATTCCTACGGGAAAAATGGATTACTGAGCGAAGGGAATGTGGCTTCTCAGAGATTGACTACGGTCTGGCTTCTCAGAGATTAACTACGGTCTTTCTCTTCTCAAGGTCGTTCACCTTTCAACAACAGTGTACTATTGGGTAGAGCTCCTTTCCCGTGCCCGGGTTAGGTTGCGCTTCTGATTGTTAGGCTCAATTATTTTTAGTGAAATTATAATTGTAATTTTAACTTTTCAGTTTTTCTACGTGGGGAACATTTCCCTTCGGAGGATCAGTGATTCTCACTATTAGTGAATAATCTTAGCTGATTTAAATAATTGTAATTGGTTTTATTAGAGTTATTCCGCTCCTCCCTTCTCCCGTGGATGTCGACTAGGGAAGGAAGGGCGCAATACTTATTTTTATGTTGTTCCCTCGGGGTTCCTCTTCTGAGTTCCTCCCTAGGAAATTTTTCTGTTAAACAATTAATTTTATTTTTTCCCAGTTAACTATGCAGTTTTCTTTGTTCGACTAAGAGTACCGACGAAGCACAGCTATTCTGTTCATGCCTGGGGAATCTGCTGTCACTGCCGTCCCTCAGAGGACATCGTCATGGGCGTCATCCCTTCTCTTAGAAGTACTCCTGTGACAACATGACCAGCACTTCAGATCATCTTAGAACGCTAACCAGGTGGTTTGCCTCCAGGGGTTGGACAACTTCCCTTCCGAAGGAAAGTTTCCTCCTCAGGTGTGAGGTTGTTTCTCCCTTCCGAGAGAGAACTTCCCACATCTTAATAATTCATCGTCTCCGACTGCTGTTGCTGCCTTCGCCCAGACTGCTCTCCCCCCTTGCTGAGTCTCTCTTCCTTCAGGGGCGGAGCACAGTCTTGCTAAGTCTCTTCTACGAAGTATTTACCTCTCTTGTTCGCGAGGGAGGCCACTCACAGAGACTCCTCTTCGGAGGATCCCTACTGTTGATGGTCAGCTTGCTGATCCAACGGCCCTCACGGGCGTCATCAAGTCTCTTCAATAAAGTGTTCACCTCTCTCGTTAGCGATGGAGGCCACTCATAGAAACAACTCTTTGGAGGATCACTCTGCTCATCAGTTCCTGATCATCTTACCAGCAGACCTACCAGCGCAACCTTGCGCTGCAACTTAGTCCGTGGACTCCTCTTAAGGCCAGCTTGCTGGTCCACCGGCCCTCATGGGCTTCATCAGTTCCCCATCATCCCACCAACAGACCTATCAGCGCAACCTTGCGCTGCAAGTCAATCCTTTGGACTTCGGTCCTGGACTCTTTCGCGGACCTTTTACGGTCCCCATTGGTGGATGCTCGCCCTTCCAAATGGCACATCCCAGTTCCTGATCGTACTGCCAGCTGACCTACCGATTTACCAACGCAACTTTACGCCGCTGTTAGTCCTTGGACTTCGGTCCAGGACTCTTCCGTGGACCATTTACGGTCTCCATCATGGATGTTTGCCCTTCCAAAGGGCTCATCCCAGTCGTCCTGCCAACCTACTAGCGCTACCTTATGCTAAAGTTAGTCCTTGGACTTCGGTCCTGGACTCTTCTCAGGATCACCAGCTCCCTCCTGCCAGCTTTATTATGCGCGCGGCGACAGTCTTCCACGCACCAATGGTGTTCTGCGCGCTAATAGTTTTTCGTAAGCACGCGCGCCGATGGTCTTCCGCGCAAGGGTGCGGGTGATCTCCCGTGACAATGGTCTTCCACACGCGTGCACCAGCAGTCTCCACGTAGTACTCTTACACTTGCGCCAATGCACCCGCCCTTGCGCAACCAGTCACATGCTTCGGTGCATTCTAGGGAGACTGCACAAAACTACACTGTGCCTTAATGCGCGCCAGCGCTCTTCCGCACTTTCTTGCACCTCATGCGCAGTTGTGGTCTCAGATTCAATGTGCCAGTGCTCGCAGATCCAATGCGCCAGCTCTTGCCTAAGAGCCAGCGCTTGCCTGCTCTCCAGGCAGAAATTAAGCACCAGCATCATCCTGTGTGCCATCGCTCCAGTACTCTCTTGCACACTCGCGCAATAGGCAGAAAAAAGGAATAAAACCTTTGGACAGGTCACCATTGCCCCATTCCTCCCCGCAAACATAACATTGCCACCGGGAAAAGAGGAAAGAGGCTTCACAGAAGGATTCAAGATCCCGAAGATTCCATCTTACAAGGGGAATCGAAACGGGAAATCCTTGGTCCCTGTCTCTTCCGAAGTTTCTTTGTTTTCCTTGACAGACCACCATCAGAAAACAGGAAAGCATCAACAGTCTGATCTCTAAATCACTGTTTGCTGATGGCTAGTTCACGGTTTACCAATCGCTAGGTCGCCGATCACCAGATCGCCAATTGCTAGCTCAACGCTAATCTTTGACCTCTAGTTTCTCCAATGACTAACGATCTCCGATTGCTAGCATTCCAATCACCGATTGCTAGTCAATAACCAGTCATCAGCTTGCTGATCACTAGATCACCGATGGGCAGCTCATCTTTCTTCGAGCATTGAACTCAGCTCGCTGATCTCTGACCAGCCCATCTTCAGCTTGCTGATCTCTGACTAAACAGGGGGGACCATAATCAGCTTGCTGATCTCTAGCTCACCATTGGCTCACAGACCGCCGATTCACCAATCATCGGCAATTCGCCAGCAGTTCATGACTCGAACTTACTAGTCAACCTCTGCCCGTAGTTCTATAGGTCAGAAGGTATACAACATACTTCTTGCTACTGACCGTTCGCCATCACACTAAAGTGATCAGCAAACGTTCGACAACCCTCTTCAATGGCTTGTCGACAGAGAACTATTTGCGAGTACTCTCCAACTGCACAGTAACCACGATACCCAACTGTTAACCATTGATTAACATTCACCAGATTGATTCTATTCTAAGGAATAGCATTAATCCCATCAGGGCGCATGGTAAGGCTAAGCGTTATCTTTCTTCTGTTAGTTAAAGGAATTCTCTCTCTGGGGAGAATTCTTACACTGGGTATCGCGTCTGATCCTTTACGACACGAGTCAAGACTCCAGCGTCGACAATCTTCCATGCAAAAGGATCCGCAAGGAGCTGTCCCTTTGGGTCGATGTCCACACCATGTTGGAGGTCGAACAAGGGCTAAGACCTCAGGTCTTCAATAGCACACTAGACCTAAAGGACACTTACTTCCAGGCCCAAACCATCCATCTAGGAAGGTTGGAAGATTCAGGCTAGACAAACAAAAAACACCAGTTCAGGGCACTGTGCTTCGGTCTTTCCACTACACCCATCCTGGTCTCACAGGATTGGCTTCTATCTCCTCCATTTTGGGACAACTGACTGACCTTAGCAGACTCAGTGGCAACCCTGCATTAGCACCGGAACTTCTGAAGTCTTTTTACCAAGATCCAGTGATCAGGGTAAACCAGCGGAAGTCTTCCCTACTTCCCTCCCAGAAGACTGGTGTATCTGGGAATGATTCTAGACACCAATCTCCACAAAACCTTCTCGAAAACAAAAACAACTCCCACTCCAAAGTGACTTGAGTCTGATTGGAATCAGGCCCTCGATCCCCCAAACATTCTGACCCCCATAGGACCAGAAGTTTGGACGAACCTCTAGGGATGGGTGTCAGTCAAGAATCTACAGAGCGGCATAACCTTCTCATCCTTCCCCACCCCTCAGACTTGATTTTGTGCTTAGAACACATCAAAAGAAGAGAGGAGGGACCATAGTGCTGCACCACACGACTTCAGCCCTCTGGATAGAGTCCGAAAGTACCTTCACTTAAATCTAATAAGATATGAAGGCCAACTTTCCGGTCCTTCAGCAGCCTCATCGGTTCCTAACAGACCACTCAGTGATGTGATGGACAACAACACCACACACCACATAGAGACTCACATCGGCAAGCAAGAAGGAACTTGCTCGTAGCCTCTTCCCATCTAACAGTATAAACACTAAGAAGGGCCAAAGTCCATTCGGTACCACTATCAGCCCACTTCATTCCAGACTAGGAGAACGTGCTCGCCAAGAATCTGTGCACAACATCTCAGATAAGGTATACCGAATGGTCTTTGGATCACCTTGTAGCCGACAAAGTCCCGACTTTACGGGGTCGTCCAACTAGGGATCTGTTCGCAACGCTCCTGAATCTCAGGCTGCCGTTGCTCCCAAGCCCTAGACCCCAAGGCCCTCTGGCAACAACGGTGGGTACAACAATGACGTTACATCTCGTCCCCGTTTTAGCTGGAGAAGGATACTCAAGAAGGCTAGAACATCGGTTAACCTGTTAAGGACTCCTAGCTCCACTATAGCATTATGCAGAACAGTTTCCAAACCTTTTGCAACTCCTGATAGTCTCTCCAAGAGAACCCTCTCCACATCACAGACAACCCACTTCGACACCTACCACAAGCTATAGCTTTGCTATGATTGTACGCCTGGAGACTACCCAATACCTCTTTTGCGAAAAGGTTGTCTAGATATCTGAGGAATTCCTCAGCATCAGTCTACCAGGCAGTATAACGTCTTGTGTGGTTGGTGTCAGGTGAAAGTGTCTCTCTCCACTCTGTACCTTGATTCCAGCAATAGCGGAATCCTTCGAGTATATACAATTTCGACAGGTAAATATGATCACTCAACCTTGATCCTTCACCTTCAAACTGAAAGAAAGGGACATCCTCTCATTGATATCGATGGACCTTTCCTAACTCATACGGACTTACAACTTGCCTTTCTCCAGTCGGAATTGAGACCTTCCTCTCGGAACATGGTTCAAATTCTCCGATCTCTAAAGAGACCCCCTTATGTTCCACTTCACCGGGCAACAAATTTTCTCCTGATTTAAGAAGACAAAGTTCCTACACACTCGGACAGCAACCATACGAGTCAAGGAACTTCATGGTCTCTCTTTCGACATCGCCCATTATTGAGAAGGTCGAAATACAATGTTCAGTTTCGTCCCTGAGTATGTCGCCAGACACAGTCTCCAGAGGTGGCGGTTCCTACGCAAGTCTCCACTCGGTAACGGACGATCCAGATTATCCGTTACTGTACCCAGGGTAAGGTATGAGACTTTACCTAAAGAAAACGGCAACAGCCCACCTGGGTCCCTTCTCTTGTCATCAGCACTGGGAGAGGCTAGAGGAGGATCACTGAAACATCATCTCGACATGACGACTCACAAGCAATGCCCCTGGTCCTTCTTGGCAGATTACTCTGTGACGCAGGTTCTACAAGAAAGGATGTAAATGCTCCAGGTGACTTTCACAACCTTTCTCCTGCAAGACGTGACCCACAGGAACTCGATACGATCTCTATCGGTCCGGTGGTGGCTGCACAACAGCTAGTTGTATACCTCAAGCTCCTTATTGGACAAGTAGCAGAAGGTTGAGGGCACTGTTACCCGGTTTTAGTCTGCGTGAATGAAAAGATTTGACTGGCTCTTATTCTTTTCTTCATCCTACCCTCTCGTGGGGAAAGCAGCATCCTGGGTTCTCTGCAAAAGCTGACCTCAAACCACTGCAGGTAAACCATGCTCCCTTGTGTACCTAGTATTAAGCTAATACTGTTGCGTCCCCTTACCCTGGCGAGGTGGTATTGGGAAAGTCTTGGTTACATCAGGTTTTTTGTACATAGACTCTGAATAACTTTACTTAGACAGTCAAACTTCTGCATGTCTCAACACACAGCTTGCGTAGGCCGCGGACCTTGCGTAGCAAGGTTTTAGTGAGGGTAGGAACTCCTCATTTTTGAATACTAACATACTCAGATTAGGAGCCCCCGGGCAAAGCCAAAAGTCAGATTGGCAGGGACGTCCGTCCTTCCTAATGGGTGAGTCACCCCTAATAAATAGCGTGGTTTGTATTCCAGTTATGGAACAAATGACAAATTCGTAGATAATTTGTATTTTTCCTAACTGTACAAACCTTAGCTATTTATACAAACTTGCCCGCCAACCCTATCCCCCTTGAAGTCCTACCTCCAAGCAAAGTGACTAAATCACAGGTGTGTGAACGGGAGTGGTCGCAAGCTACCTCCCCCCTACCCCCGCTAACTAGCGGTGTTGGTAGTTAACTATCGCTAAATTTTAATGGCTCGTCATTTCAGCTCCGCCGAAAGTATAACCCCTAATAAATAGCTAAGGTTTGAAGTCCTACCTCCAAGCAAAGTGACTAAATCACAGGTGTGTGAACGGGAGTGGTAGCAAGCTACCTCCCCCCTACCCCCGCTAACTAGCGGTGTGGGTAGTTAACCCTCGCTAAATTTTAATAGCTCATCATTTCAGCTCCGCCGAAAGTATAACCCCTAATAAATAGCTAAGGTTTGTATAGTTAGGAAAAATACAAATTATCTACGAATTTGTCATATTTGTCTAGGCACAAATACAAACCCTCGTCTTTTATAAAGGAAACTCATCCCAGGCTACCAAAAACTCATACCCTAGTAGCAGAGGAGAGTTGAAGTTCTTTACATCTCGTGCACTGTGGTTTGGCAATACCACTAGGTCCACGGAACATGCAATACAGGACGCGGAGTAGAAAATCTTTGTGTAGTAACAATGAGGAATATACAGTATATTATCAATGGGTTTGCCTGGTCACAACACATCTCTGTGTAATAACAATGAGGCATGGATATATTGTATATCAATGGATTTTCCTGATTACAACACACTCATGCAAAAGGAGTGTAGGGAATGACACTTTTATATTACTGTTTACAATGGCAAAACAACAGGATAAGTGAATCACTTCCATCTAACAGTTTCCAATTCTGCGCTCCAAGAGATATGATAAAAAGGAAGGAGCCAGTAAATCATTTTCATCCCATTCTAACACATAACATCCTTCATTGGTCCAAGGCTAATAGGCCTGTGAGAGGGGCCGAGATTGCTATACCACCTACTGTGCAGAAAAGGTTTCTAGAGACCTGTACGATGATTCCCGCAAGTAATGAGCAGTATAGGTGGTCTGTCTTTTCAAGACGCCTGCCTGGAATACCTGCGCCACAGCGAAATTCCTATGGAATACCAGGGTCGTGCTGACTCCTCTGACATCATGATCTCTAACCCAAGGTCTCCTTAGGGCAGAGGGTGAGGATAGTGAATTGGTATGGTTAATAACTTCTCTTAGCCAAGAAGAGATAATATTTTTAGTCACTTTCTTGAATCTCCTCATGCTGACGAGGAGGCGCTACAAGCGAGGTTGAGTTGCGTGCGTACGTTTAAGGTAGAGCATAAATACCCTCACAGGACACAGAAGCAACTGACCAGGATTGTCGGTTACTGCTCTAAGGTTCACGATCTAAAACAAAGAAAACCTGGTATCGTAGGAACTCATGAATTCAGGGTTTTAGCTACAAACTCAAGAGATGAAGAACAAGACCTGTCTCCAGCACTTTGTATGAGTCACCATGAAGCTCGGTAACTTGTTTAGCAGAGGCAAAGGCAAGCAAGAAAATTGTTTTGAGGATAAGGTTCCTGTCTGAGGCAAGCTTCAACAGTTCATAAGGTGCCCTCTTAAAGGACAGCATACAGTACTGTAGTAAGTTCTGCCAAAGAGAAAATATCAATTCCTTTTAGCATAAGACCTGGCTCATTGCTCAGCAATAGCCTTCTCTTCAAAGGTAAAGTAAAAATTTGTTTAGCAGTGGAATAGAGGCTCTGAGAGGAGAAATACTCCCCTCCCCCGATACCAACAACCTAAGATGGCCCACTTGACTTGGTACACAGAAGTTGAAAATTTCTGGAGGTATCCAAGCATCTCTCATACAACTTCGCACTAAAACTTTCGCTGAGAAGATATGCTGAATACCGTCTTTGCATGAAGGCAAAGCAACTTCACTGAGCTGATGAATATCTGGATGTGTGGTTGGCACAACAGGTCGTCAGGATTTTGTTCGCTGTGTGAGGAAGCAAAGACAATTCTGACCCAATAATCTGTACCTTCCTGCTCAGTTTGTCAACTACAAGTTAATTTTGCTTGGAATAAAGCGGGCTGTTAGTGATAGAGTTTGGTAAACCTGCATAGAAACAGTACCACCTTCTTTGATTATATACTGTATGCACTAGGGTGGTGGCATCACTCATCAACACTACCATCACGACCAAGTGATCGGCCAGTTAGAAGAGGACAAAAGTGTTGGAATGTGAGGAGAGCTCCGCAACATTCCTTCGACACGTCACCAGAAAGTTCTGGTGGAAGTGGTAGCAGGGCCAAACCCTTTAAGAGGTTTGTGTCATCCAGTCACCATCCCAGATCGAGTTCAAAATCCTGCCCTACCGGAAGTAATGATAGAGGAGGGTTGTTGCCTTGCGACCAGTGTCTCTCAAGTTCCCATTGAAGGGACCGCAGGTGGAGATGATTGTTTGGAACCAGACATTCCAGGGAGGCTAGGTTTCCCAGCAACTTCTGCCAAAGCTGTGCTGGCAGATGGAGCAGTTGAAGCAAACGGAAAGCCACCTCTTGAAAGCCTACCAGTCTGTCCCCGAGTTAGGATGCCTTATCCTGCAACTATGCTAATGTCCATACCTAGGTAGGTTAGTCTTTCTTTTTGCACTAAGATCAACTTCTCTCAATTTACCACAATCCCCAAAGCATGAGAGAACGAAAGAATATTGTCTTGCTGGAGAAGAAGATCATCCTAGAGCCTGCCAAGATCAACCAATCTTCCAGGTAAAACAAGAAAAAGCTGTGGAAAGACCAAAGCAAAGAACTTTGAATTGATACACGGCTCACTATGATGAATTGGAGGTACTTCCTAGAAACGGGATGGATTGGGATCAAGAAGTATGCATCCTTCAAATTGATCGTCATCATGAAGTACTGTATAATGGCCTCAAAGTGCCTGACTATGCTTGGAGTCTCCATTTTGAATGAGGTTTGCAGAACAAACTTCTTCAGGGCTGAGAGGTACTAATCTTCAGCCTCCAAATGCCTTCTCTACAAGAAAGACTTGAATGAAGAAGCCTGGGGAGCCGTCGTCAACCACTTGGAGAATTACCTTCTTACTGGACTTCTAACTGAAGGGCTAGGTCCTTCGAAGATCCTTGGCAGTAGGACGAAGGTATTGGTGATGGACGAATCAGAGGAGGGGGACACTTGATGATCAGGGAGGCAGTACCTGGACTGAAGAACGTCCAGAGTCCACTGTTCTACCTCGTGATACCACCACCTTATCCATTGGGATTGCAGGCAACCTCCCACAGGAGGCCTCGTAGGAGGACTGCCACCTCTAGCGGAAGCACTTGACTCGCTTTCTTCTCTCATGTCAGTTACACCCTTGACAATAATTGCTCTGTTTCATGCCATAAGTTGGAAGAGGTGGGACAAGGGTCCTTTCTTGGGGAAGGCTTGTGTGCATGTCTAAAGAGAGGTAACAATCTCATGTAGCTGGAAGTTTAGGCATCATGCCTCTTCATTACCCAGTTTGCCCCCTGGTTGGTAAAATATTCGACCACTTTGGACACTGTCAAGATGACAATTTTGAATGCCTTCCTCTTATCAGGGTCTGAAAAGACTTAATTTTCAGCCAAAAAGCCCATAGTAATGGACCAGTAGTCGATCCATGAAGTGGCCTGAAGGGTGGCCATTGCAGTGCTCTAAATATTAATAGCCTCTGTTGCTGTAAAGGTGACATGCTGTGCTTGTAGATGGTCTACTGTGAAATCTGGAGTCAGAGAGGATACTGTGGGATCCCAAGGGAGGGGAAAGGGAGAAGCCTCTTGGGTGAGATAATACTTCCTCTGGGGAGAAAAGGCAGGAGGAATCAACATAAAGAATCCTTCCTCATAGAGACCTGCACGTCGACCTTGTCTAGGGATTCCGAGGCCAAAATTAACCACAGAGATTTGTTCTTCTGTCTGGTTTTCAGCTGTTAGCTCTTCTTAATTTGCTGGACAAAAACTAGATGTCTATCAAACTTCTTAATCCTAATATCGATATTAACCTCTAGTACAGTCATTCAGTTAGTTCTTTATTCATGTTGCATAAGATTTATCATAATTTTGATCTTCCTTGACATTTGGCTCTTCCTAGATTGTACAATGTTCGTATTATTAGGCATGCAACTATTTTAACAGTCATGACTTCTCCATCATAATACTCAAAACTACATAGCATTCTAAAAGCTTTATTCCTGTTGTGACCAGATTGTGGAATGATCTTCCTACTCAAGCAGTTGAATTGGTGGAACTTCATAAATTCATACTAGCAGCGAATGTTTTCATGTTGAAAAGGGTAACATGAGTTTGACTTCATACAGTACTTTTATATGACATGTTTATTTTTTGTTGTTACTGATCTTGAAATATTTTATATTCTTTACACATTACTTCTCATAATTACTTCATTTATTCACAGATTTCCTTTTCTCACAAGGCTATTTTTTCCTGTTGGAGGTTTTGGGCTTGTAGCATCTTACTTTTCCAACTAGAGTTGTAGCTTAGCTACTACAGTAGTAGTAGTAGTAGTACAGTAATAACAATAATAATACAGCTAAGCTTGAACAAAGTATAACTGAGAAGAATGCTATGTCTTCTAAGTCAAAACAGTACTTTACATTTTGTTTGGAAATATCACTCATCACTATAATCTTTGTTTTGGTAATCATTTCTTTTCCATTTGGTGTATAGTACTGTCCTTCTGCTTTCTTTTGAGAAATGGATCTTTTATTTCAAAAGTGCTATTGAGAACCTGAAGAGGTAATAGTAACATGGCAAACTTATAACAGAGTTTGTATTTTTCCTAACCTACAAACCCAAATTCTTTACTATAGGAGGTATTCTAGCGCGAGCTGGAAAATACGGCAGAAAACCTTAACAAGGTCGTTAACGACCGGGCCAGTAGTTATCCACCTGTTAGGGGTGGGGGACTGCTGGTCAGTAGCTACTGAATACCTTCAATCAGATTCTAGCTAGGACTATTTTTAGGGGGCGGTGACGGAGGGAAGATTTGTGTAAAGAATTCGGGTTTGTATGTTAGGAAAAATAAACTCTGTTATAAGTTTGACATTTGCTCCTACACTAGATACAAACCCTCATTCTTTACTAAAGGAGACTTAGTCTTGAGATCAGGGTGGTAGAGGAGTTCCCTATTCCTAGGGAAGATAGTCCTCAGACTAAACTCTTTTGATGAAAAAATCTACCGTTAACTTTTCTTTGTAGATCCCCATAATCTTAGCATGACTGAAAGTTTGTAATTACGTGGAAACAAATGTTTCAGGATGAAGAGAGTCGGGAACATACGACATGGACCCTTTCATACTTAAGATTCCCCTGACCTTGAAAAGGGGAACCCTCGTGACTACGAATATAACTTATACCCTGTGAGAGGAGTCAGATGAGTTTCATACCTTATTTCCATTGGCGAGTCCAGCTGAAACTGGTTACAGACTAGGATACCTAGATGGGAGGAAGAAGGAAGTGCAGAAGATAGATGGATGTCCTTCTAAAAACCTAGTGTAACACAGAATCCCAGACCTATGGCTACTGTCCCCTGAAAGGGCGTAAGATAGTTACAGCACCTGTTGACCTGCCACAATAGGCCCTATAGAAAAGGTGTTTAGAGACCTATGTTTCACATCGGTTAAATAGTGAGTGGTGAATGTAGATTGGCGTTTCCAGACTCCAGCTCTTAAGACTTGGGAGACTGAAAAATGTTATTTTTATTAATAAAATAAATTTTTGAATATACTTACCCGATAATCATGTAGCTGTCAACTCCGTTGCCCGACAGAATTCTATGGAGGGATACGCCAGCTATCACAATACTAGAAGGGGGTGTATTTACCAGCGCCACCTGTGGCCAGGTACTCAAGTACTTCTTGTTGACACCTCCTCAATTATTCCTCGGTCCACTGGTTCTCTATGGGGAGGAAGGGAGGGTCGATTAAATCATGATTATCGGGTAAGTATATTCAAAAATTTATTTTATTAATAAAAATAACATTTTTCAATATTAAACTTACCCGATAATCATGTAGCTGATTCACACCCAGGGGGGTGGGTGAAAACCAGTGTACAAGATTAAAGGATAGCTAAGTATCCCATATTTCATATAATCAGTTATCCACAATAACAATGAAATAATAAGTACCTGGTAAGGAAGTCGACTTGAACCGTTACTCTGCCTTTAATAAGATCGTCTTCCTTACTGAGCGCAGCGTTCCTCTTGGGAGGCTGAATCAACTCAAAGGTGCTAAAGTATACAGGGCTGCAACCCATACTAAAGGACCTCATCACAACCTTTAACCTTGGCGCTTCTCAAGAAAGAATTGACCACCCGCCAAATCAACAAGGATGTGGAAGGCTTCTTAGCCGACCGTACAACCCATAAAAAGTATTCAAGAGAAAGGTTAAAAAGTTATGGGATTATGGGAATGTAGTGGCTGAGCCCTCGCCTACTACTGCATTCGTTGCTACGAATAGACCCAGGGTGTAGCAGTACTCGTAAAGAGACTGGACATCTTTGAGATAGAATGATGCGAACACTGACTTGTTTCTCCAATAGGTTGCATCCATAACACTCTGCAGAGAACGGTTCTGTTTGAAGGCCACTGAAGTAGCCACAGCTCTCACTTCATGTGTCCTTACCTTCAGCAAAGCAAGGTCTTCTTCCTTCAGATGAGAATTTGCTTCTCTAATCAGAAGCCTGATGTAGTAAGAAACTGAGTTCTTAGACATTGGTAGAGAAGGCTTCTTGATAGCACACCATAAGGCTTCTGATTGTCCTCGTAATGGTTTTGACCTTTAGATAGTACTTAAGAGCTCTAACTGGGCAAAGTACTCTCTCCAGTTCGTTCCCCACCATGTTGGACAGGCTTGGGATCTCGAACGACTTAGGCCAAGGACGGGAAGGAAGCTCGTTTTTAGCCAAAAAACCGAGCTGTAAGGAACATGTAGCCGTTTCAGATGTGAAACCTATGTTCCTGCTGAAGGCGTGGATCTCACTTACTCTTTTACCTGTTGCTAAGCACACGAGGAAAAGAGTTTTTTAATGTGAGGTCCTTAAAAGAGGCTGATTGGAGCGGTTCAAATCCTGATGACATAGGGAACCTTAGGACCACGTCTAGATTCCAGCCTGGAGTGGACAACCGACGTTCCTTTGAGGTCTCAAAAGACCTAAGGAGGTCCTGTAGATCTTTGTTGGAGGAAAGATCCAAGCCTCTGTGGCGGAAAACCGCTGCCAACAAACTTCTGTAACCCTTGATCGTAGGAGCTGATAGGGAGCTTACGTTCCTTAGATGTAACAGGAAGTCAGCAATCTGGGTTACATTGGTACTGGTTGAGGAAAAACTGCATTGGCCTTGCACCAGCTTCGGAAGACTTCCCATAAAGACTGATAGACTCTGAGAGTGGATGTCGTCCTTGCTCTGGCAATCGCTCTGGCTGCCTCCTTCGAAAAGCCTCTAGCTCTTGAGAGTCTTTCGATAGTCTGAAGGCAGTCAGACGAAGAGCGTGGAGGTTGGGAGTACCTTCTTTACGTGAGGTTGACGCAGAAGGTCCACTCTAGGAGGAAGAGTCCTGGGAACGTCGACCAGCCATTGCAGTACCTCAGTGAAACATTCTCTCGCGGGCCAGAGGGGAGCAACCAACGTCAGCCGTGTCCCTTTGTGAGAGGCGAACTTCTGAAGTACCCTGTTGACAATCTTGAACGGCGGGAATGCATACAGGTTGAGATGGGACCAATCCAGCAGAAAGGCATCCACGCGAACTGCTGCTGGGTCTGGAATCGGAGAACAATACAAGAGGAGCCTCTTGGTCATCGAG
The DNA here is from genome assembly GCF_036898095.1 of Palaemon carinicauda. NCBI lineage: Eukaryota > Metazoa > Arthropoda > Malacostraca > Decapoda > Palaemonidae > Palaemon > Palaemon carinicauda. The sequence continues at coordinate 46,037,489 of NC_090766.1, read as the reverse complement.
GTAGCGAATAGATCTATGGTTGGCTGATCCCACAGGGCCCAAAGTCTGCTGCAAACATTCTTGTGAAGGGTCCACTCTGTGGGGAAGACCTGACCCTTCCGGCTGAGGCGATCTGCCATGACATTCATATCGCCCTGAATGAGCCTCGTTACCAGCGTGAGCTTTCGATCTTTTGACCAAATGAGGAGGTCCCTTGCGATCTCGAACAACTTCCTCGAATGAGTCCCTCCCTGCTTGGAGATGTAAGCCAAGGCTGTGGTGTAGTCGGAGTTCACCTCCACCACCTTGTTAAGCTGGAGGGACTTGAAGTTTATCAAGGCCAAATGAACTGCCAACAACTCCTTGCAATAGATGTGAAGTGTCCTTTGCTCCTGATTCCATGTTCCCGAGCATTCCTGTCCGTCCAGTGTCGCACCCCAGCCCGTGTCCGATGCGTCCGAGAAGAGACGGTGGTCGGAGGACTGAACAGCCAATGGTAGACCTTCCTTGAGAAGAATGCTGTTCTTCCACCACGTTAGAGTAGACCTCATCTCTTCGGAAACAGGAACTGAGCCCGTCTCTAGCGTCATGTCCTTTATCCAGTGAGCAGCTAGATGATACTGAAGGGGGCGGAGGTGGAGTCTCCCTAACTCGATGAACAGGGCCAGCGATGAAAGTGTCCCTGTTAGACTCATCCACTGCCTGACTAAGCATCGGTTCCTTCTCAGCATGCTCTGGATGCATTCTAGGGCTTGGAAGATCCTTGGGGCCGACGGACAAGTCCGAAAAAGCTCGACTCTGAAGATCCATACCCAAGGAGACAATGGTCTGGGATGGAACGAGCTGAGACTCCTCAAAATTGACCAGGAGGCCCAGTTCCTTGGTCAGATCCATAGTCCATTTGAAAATCTCCAGACAGCGACGACTTGAGGGAGCTCTTAAAAGCCAGTCGTCTGACGGAGCCGGACACAAGATCATGATACTGCTGCACAGTCTGTAAACTGTCAATCATGGGCAAGCGAGGAAGTACAGTGACAACCCGAATCTGTCTAGACTGTCTGGGTCGTACAGACAACTCCTTAACGGGTTGCTGAGGTTGCCCACTGCGTCACAACAAGTCCCTTCTGTTGGTTGTTGAACGTCTTCCCCGTGACACATTGACTCCGTAAACAAAAAATCCTCTAACAAGGACTAAGCTTGGACTGCATGTCATGCAACACAGCTCAAGGTCTATGGGAGCAGGTGTGGAAACAGACGGGATTAGCGGCTGAAGTGTAACCATTACCTTCCCTGTAAGCATGTTATGCTTAAATAAAAGTCCATAAGAGGTTATGCAGCTAAAGGCTCCCTCCAAATGACAGAGTCCTCAAGGGAATATCAGAAGGAGGGAGAAAAGAACTTTCTCATCTACAGGGACCTTATCCTAGAAAAGCTAAGTTCTCTGAGTGAGGGTTCACTGGTGCAAAGCAGCAGACTAGAAGGCAACGTTATGAAACTGCTTGACAGTCTAGTGAGTTGGCAACAACCCAAGATGTGTTGAGAAGCATGCGGTAAGGTATGCAGAGCATGATGTATGCAGAGTATGCTGTATGCAGAGCATGCTGAATGCAGAGCATGCTGTATGCAGAGCATGTTGTATGCAGAGCATGCTGAATGCAGAGCATGCTGAATGCTGAGCATGTAGGAAGTAGAGCCTGCTGTAAGCAGAGCCTGCTGAAAGGAAAGCAGAGCGTGTGCATGGCGTTTAACATTTCTCAGAAATTCCATGACCAGTGCTAGAGTGCTTAATGCATGCTTGCATGGGGTTTAAACCATGGTAAGCTGAATAGCAGAGTCAGAACGAGCTGGAACAACAACAGAGGTTTCCTCAACTTGAGGGAAAACCTGAGGTTCAGACTGCATAGGCTGAACAACAGACGGAGCAGAAGGCAGGTGCAAGGGTGAAGGAGGTTGACTCCTAGCAAGAGTTGCACCCAAGGATTGTACCAGTGAGGCTCCTGAGGCGCAAGTGCATGGTGTAGATGAGCTTGCCTAGATGAGGGTTGAACTCGGTGCAGCGCTGGTTGAGCAGACAGACTCACGGAGGGGAGAGGTTGTTATACCCCAACCGAGAGTTGCACCACTGGAGGAGCAGCAAGGGGAGGAGGAGGAAGAGTGTAACTCTCCTGATCCCAAAGCAAGGGTTGCCTTAAAGAAGGCTGAGGCTGAACAACACTGTGAACAGCAAACTCCGAAAGTGGTTCAACATCGTACGCCTGGCAGAAGGAGCTGCGACTGGGTGCAGCGAGTGCAGGCGGGTGCAGCACAGGCTGAACGGGTGCAGGAGGTTGGTGCACCACCGGTGCAGGCGGGTGCAGCATAGGCTGAACGGGTGCAGGAGGTTGGTGCACCACCGGTGCAGGCGGGTGCAGCACAGGCTGAACGGGTGCAGGAGGTTGGTGCACCACCGGTGCAGGCGGGGTGCAGCACAGGCTGAACGGGTGCAGGAGGTTGGTGCACCACAGGTGCAGGAGGTGCAACACTCTCAGCACGACACTCACGCATCAAGTCCGAAAGCTGTGCTTGCATGGACTGTAGTAGAGTCCACAACATCATACGCCTGGCAGATGGTACTGTGATCAGGCGGGGCGAGTGTAGGAGGAGGGAGTGTAGGCGGAGGCGGTGGAGCAACACTCTCAGCCCGACACTCACTCATCAAGTCCGAAAACTGTGCTTGCATGGACTGTAGTAGAGTTCACAACATCGTACGCCTGGCAGATGGTGCTGCGACCAGGCGGAGCAGGTGCAGGCTGGGCGAGCACAGGTGCAGCGAGAACAGGTGGAGGGAGTGCAGGCGGTGCAACTAGTCGGAGTGTAATCACTGCATTCGGGTTGTGAACTTTAACTTCGTACGTCTGGCATAGGTCTGGACTTAACGTTTAAGAAGTCTTGAGACCTGAGACCAGCGTTACTCTGCCTTTATTTTCTCCCCTAATCTCTTCTGCAGACGAGCAAAATAAGGGCTCAATCGTCTGCGGGTGGGAGTGACGGTCTCGGTAAGACACGCCCGCAACCACCGAGAATACTTCTGTGCGCCGATCAAGGCCTGCTGAACCCTTATGCCCTTCGACATTGCTTCTCCCCTGGGCTTGGGAGCTTGCAAGAGGTCCCGGACTGGGAGGACAACTGGCGCGCACAAAAGTACCCTCACGCACTAATCACATATCACTTTGATTTCTGTTTGCACTTATTTCACTGAACTCGAAACTTTAAGTGGTTTGTACCTGAAATACGCAATTCTATCCTTTCTCAAAGTTAGTAATTGCTAAAACAGAATTACAAGGTAACAGAAAAATCTAATGAAAGATAAACCAGTGGTTGGAAAGAGACTAAACACTAGATCACTCTAGAAACGTTTAGTTTCTTCCCCTAAAGAGACTAGGGAGAAGAGCCAAAAATCGATAATGACGTTACTCGTACGCCTGGCAGGCTTGAATGAAACGTTTATCCTCTTTCTCCCTCCGTCTCTATCTCTCTCTCTCTCTCTCTCTCTCTCTCTCTCTCTCTCTCTCTCTCTCTCTCTCTCTCTCTCTGACTTAGAACCTGAGAGAAGAGCCCAATCATATATATCGTTAAAACATATTATTGTTAAAGGAAAAAAACTGAAAAGTTCCTTTATTAGGATCAAAACCATTAAGTTAAGAAAGAATGAACAAAACGCTAGACACGGTTACTCTTACTGCAACGTGAAACCGTGAACATTCTTTCTCTATCGTAACGATAGAGTGCAAGTTGAACGTTCTGAACGTCAACAACTGCAGAGACAAAAAAAAAAAAAAACGTTAGTTCAGCTTCGAAAACAGTACGAGACTGTCAAAGAAAATCTTTCAAACTCTGTGGCAGAAATAGCATAATATGTTAACAGGTAAAACCGAAATGACGGGCTCAAAGTTAATTAACTTCGGTAAAAGACCGCCTACTATTAGGAAGGTCGAATATAAACAAATATAAAAATTAATTTTAATGAGTTTATAATAAAAGGAAGTTAATCGAAGAGGCCTATAAGAGGCGGAGAGATATAAAATAAATCTATAACTTTGTTAAGCAAAATTAAGAAAGAGAGTCTATACTCTCTTAGACACCAACACTTCCGTCTAAGGGAAGGGTCGGCCATTGAAAGGTGAACGAGAGTTCATACTCTCTCGTCACCAAAATTAATCAAATTAATTCCAAAAGCTAACTAAGCTAATATAGAAGTTTTCCAGTAAAGCGACAGCCGAAATCAAAGAGAAATACTTCACCAAAGTCGTGAAAATACTCCAAGAACATAAGCGTATCCCAGAACGTCTTGCCGGAAGCACGACAGAGGAATAATTGAGGAGGTGTCAACAAGAAGTACTTGAGTACCTGGCCACAGGTGGCGCTGGTAAATACACCCCCTTCTAGTATTGTGATAGCTGGCGTATCCCTCCATAGAATTCTGTCGGGCAACGGAGTTGACAGCTACATGATTATCGGGTAAGTTTAATATTGAAAAATTTTTCTTAAACGCCAGTGAGGCAGCCACTCCCCTACCTTGATGGGCTTTGGGTTGAGCTGCCTCTGGGTCACAGTGAATGGCTCTTGCAATAACTTTCTTAAGCCAGAAAGAGATGGTGTTACGAGAGATTCTCTTCTTTACCTTGTTGGTACTGAGGAAGAGATTACGGAGGCGTGGTCTGAAAGGTCTGGTGCGCTTCAGGTATTTCCTTAGCGCCCTGACTGGGCACAGTAGCAATTGGTCAGTATCCTGTGTTACCCTGTTGAGGCTGAAAAATTGAAATTCTCTAAACCTCTCATCGGCTGATGAAGGATTCTGAGTTTTGGCCACAAAGCCTGGCACGAAGTTGAGCGAGACTTCCCCTCATCCTCTAGAATGGGTGACTTCGTATGATAGACCATGAAGTTCACCAACCCTTTTTGCCGAGACCAGAGCTACTAGGAGGACGGTCTTAAGGGTTAGGAAGTAGTCAGAGGTTCTATTTAAGGGCTCATAGGGTGGTCCCTTCAAGGAACGTAAGACCAGGGACATGTCCCAAGGTGGTGGTCTAATCTCAACTGGGGGCCAAGATCTCTCAAAACCTTGAATCAACAAGGTGATATCTTCTGAGGTGGAAAGGTTGAACGATAGCCTTTAATTGCCGAGACTGAGAGGAATTTTTCCTCCCTAGGGTACATAAGGAAGTCTGCCACTAATGGAAGAGTGGGATCGAGTGGAGAAACGCCTTGCCCTCTACACCAAGCTGCAAGCACTCTCCATCTTGCTTGGTAGAGGTTAGTGGAAGATTGGCGCAGGTGCCTTGACATGTGCTCAGCCACCTTCCCTGAAAAGCCTCTGCTTCTGAGGAGTGACTGGACAGCCTCCAGGCGTGAAGCTTCAGGAAGGGGATTCTCCCGTGGGGGATACCACTGTGTGGCTGCGTTAGCAGAAGGGGTTCTGGAGGCAGAAACCTTGGAACCTGAACCAGCAGGGAAAGAAGGTCTGCGTACCACTCTCTGCTTGGCCATGCCGGAGCTATTAGAGTTAGTTTGCAGTTCCGGGAGGTCCTGAGTTTGTTGATCACCCTTCTGAGCAGGCAAAAGGGTGGAAAGGCATATGCGTCCAGGTTGTCCCAAGAATGTTGAAGGGCGTCCTGTATCGCTGCCTGAGGGTCTGGAACTGGGGACCCGTATTGGGGAAGTTTCACATTCAGAGAAGTGGCGAACAGGTCTATTGTGGGGAAATCCCACAAAGCTATTACTGTCTTCGCTACTCGAGGATCCAAAGACCATTCGTCACTCAACACTTGGTGATGCCTGCTCAGTTGATCCGCCACGATGTTTCTCCGGCTTGGAATAAACCTGGCTGTGAGAGAACTGTTGTGACCTTCCGCCCACTGGCAAATCTGGACCGCTAGCAGACAGAGGTCTCTTGCCAGAGTACCCCCTTGTTTGCTGATGTACGAGACAGCTGTGGAGTTGTCGCTCATCAGCACCACTTCTCGTCCTTGTAGATCTTTTACAAAGTATTTTAGGCCTTTCCAGGCTGCTAATAATTCCAGGTGATTTATATGGAGAGTTTGTTCTATCGGAGACCAAACTCCTGATGCTAATTTCGGGCCTAGGTGGGAACCCCAGCCCCATAGTGATGCGTCCAAAAAGTTTTAACTTCGGACTGAGGCTTTGGAGGGGAATGCCCTTTTGGGTATTCTCTCTGGTTGACCACCAATGAAGATCTTGTCTCACCAGAGCTGGAACCTCCGCTGACAAGAATGGGGAATCGATCTTTTGAGACCAATGGGTCTTCAGATGCCACTGGAAACTTCTCATTCTTGATCTTCCGCCTGGAACTAGTTTTTCCAGGGAGGAAAGATGGCCCAGAAGACTCTGCCACGACTTGGCTGTAGGCGGCAGTGGAGACAAAGAGTTGGGCGATGGACTGTTCCAGTTTCCGAAGCCTGTCTTCCGAAAAGAACACCCTCCCTACCTGGGTGTTGATGGACATAACCAGATAGTTTAAGACTTGGGTTGGAGTCAAGCAAGACTTCTCTGCGTTTACAAGGATCCCCAGGTCCTTGCAAAGGTCTAGAAGTCTTCTCAGGTGATCCAGAGCTAGCTCCCTGGACGAGGCCAGGAGTAGCCAATCGTCCAGGTATCTTAGCAGACGTATTCCGTGCTTGTGAGCCCATGAGGATAAGAGTTCGAAAACCTTCGTAAAGACCCATGGGGCGGTCGAGAGGCCGAAGCATAGGACTTTGAACTCGAAGATTCGACCCTGAACCAGAAAGCGCAGGAATTTCCGATATGCGCGATGGATCGGCACTTGGAAATATGCATCTTTTAAGTCCACAGATGCCATAAAGTCTCCTGGACGCACCGCTTGGGTCACGGAGGCTGCTGTCTCCATTTTGAATGGAGTTTGCTTCACAAACTCATTCAAGGTCGAGAGATCGATTACTGGTCTCCAACCTACCGAGGATTTCTCTACCAGAAAGAGGCGACTGAAAAACCCCAGGGAGGTGTTGGAGACCTCTTGAATGGTGCCTTTTAGAAGCATGCTCTGGATCTCCTGAGCTAGGGCTTGCTGTTTCCCGGGATCCCAAGGGACCTGGGAGGACGAGATCGGGGGAGGAATTAGAGGAGGAGGAGAGCCTATGAAGAGGATGCGGTACCCCCAACGAAGCAACCTTGATGGTCCATTGCATGGCCCCCATAGCCTTCCACCTCCTCCAACTCCCCTGCAGGCAACCCCCTACGCACTGTGAGGGGGGGAGCCGTGACCCTATATCTGTCTAGGGTTCCTCCCTCTGCCTTTAGTTTAGGAGGAGCCGACTTTCCTCTGCCCATAGATTTGGCTGGGAGTGGAGTTGCGGTTGTGGTTCTGGGTTGTGGAGTTGGCTGCTGTTGCATTGTGGGAAGGGAAGCAGCCTTTCGCATCGTGGTGTCCTGCGTCTCTTTTCTCCAAGTACTGTACAGTATCTAATGCAGAGGAAACTGCCTGTTTAGAAAAGAGGAGAGGTTGCAGAAGATCCGAGTTTCTCAAATCTGACTTCTCGGTCTAACTGATGCTCCTATGAAGTCTGGAAACTACCGATTCGCTCAATTTGAGAATCCAGTTGCCCCACATGGTTGCAGTCGTAGCCGTTAGGAAGTCCATTGTCTTAGTCCCAGCAGCTAGGACTTCCTGCAGGGACTGCATGGAGATTTGGTTTGATAGGTCTTCGTGACTCGCTAGGTAGCCGACTGTGCCTGACCACGTGTCAAACCAGGAAAATGCCTCCAGAAGGGACATTGAGGCTGCTTCCATTGCCGAGGCTTCTGTGGCGGTGAAGGAGACTGGGAGAGAATTGCAGAAGTTTATGGGACCCTTGAAACTTCAAGGAACCCGTTTCTCCCAAGACCGCCTGCGAGATCTTCCTCAGACGGGCTGCAGTGTGAATAGACCAAGGAAGTTCGATTCTGGTCTTAGGGTTTGGTGGGGGACGACATAGTCTGTCTAAAGCTGGAGCGTAGGTATGTCGAGGCGATAGATGTAGATCACCGGGGCCTGATATTAACATCGTTCTTAGAGCTCTCAGATAGGAGGACTCTAAGTCCTTTGATGGTTGTTCTTCCGAGGAATCTTCCGGTCGCGCTAATTCTTCGCGAGGGAGGGCAATAGAAGCCCGAGTGTCTGGAGGTAACGGCAAAGTAGGATATTCCATTGCCGTTATTCCAAGGGAAGGCTGAGCGCTGGCTAATGGCGCCGTGCGCGCCTGATCTAGCCTGCAAGTCGATGGTCTAGGTGTAGGCGACCGAATTATCGGTACTGTCTCAGTAAGAGGTTGCATTAATCGGCGGTCTGGCCTTTTCCCTCTGTTCTCAACCGAGGAAAAGAAAGGTTGAACCCCTGCGTTTTCTTCCGAGGTTCTTGTGAGGCTCGTATTCCTTAACTCGTTAGGGAGCACGGGAACCGGAGCTGTTCTGTCTGAAACACGAGGGCGAGGTGAATAACCCCGCGCGGAAAAGTCCGGAGACTTGAGCGATCGAGAGGTTGAAGGACAGGAGCGCTCTCTCTCTGTTGGTACGAAGCGATGGCGAGGAGAAGTGCTCTTTCTCTCTTCCCTAGAGCGATCTGAGCTCCTCAAATTAATATGAGAAGGAGAGGGATCGCGCTCAGAGTGCGCTCTTCCCTTGTCCGCGCTCCGGGCGCGATTAGATGAAAAATCGTTCCAACGGGAGCGCTTATTACGCTTAGGAGAACTCTCTTGTGATGAAGAGCGAGAACATATCGTAGAGTTCTTTTTCTTAAAGCGCCTCTCGAGAGGAAGACGATTGCGAGGCAGAACGATGACACGAGGATGCCCTCTTCTTATGTTTATGACAAGAGTGCTTATAGTCTCTCGGCAAGACATTTAGTTAAGAGATGGAAGGCGAGGAGGAGCGAAAACGATGACGTCTCTTCCTATGTCTCTCCTATCTCCGACGAGAACGTCTGGGCGAAGAAGAGCGAGCTCTCCTTTTCCTCTTCTCTCTCTCCCTCCTAGCCTCCGAGGAGGACAAAGACGATGAGGATGAGGAGGAGGAGGAGGAGGGGAAGATATTGCGATGATTGCACTTGCGACGTTGTAGTTTCATAGAAGCGCAAGCGAAGTTACTATATCTGCCGACACTTCAGCGGCCGCCGACTGGGTTGACGGGATGTATTGTAGGTGAGGTCTGGAACTCCAAAAGGTTCCAAAACAGAAGGGACCTGAGGTAAAACTGTGCCCGCGAGGAACTGGTTCCACACTTCCACCGAAGGAGAACCAGGAAGTCCAAGGGCAGGCCATACCGCTCGTACATGATCTGGAATGGAAGCGGTAATAGTTATTCCCGATGGCGGAAAATATTGTCCCACTGGGAAGGGCAAGGTGATCTGCCTGACCAGAGGGAATTGGGGTTAAGTCAATGGTGCCGCTCTTCCTTGACTTCCCCCGGGAGGATGGAGGCAAGGAAGAGTCTGAAGGGAGAGATCGAGAGGCCGAAGAAGAGGCCCGACACTCCTTACCTTTCGAAGGAGAACCTGGAGGTAACGAATCCTTCTTGGATTTCTTCTTCTTCCTCTTCACGAACTTTTCCCACTGAGGGGGCGACCATTTTCTACATCCTTGGCACGAAGGGCATAGGGAATGAGGATCCACCTCCGGTGGTGACATGAATGTGCCACAAGATTTCGGGGGAATCCCGGGACACTTCCTCATACTGTATTAGAGGACATCACATCTAATACAGAAAAAGAAAAAGTTAATAAAAAACAAACAAAAGAAAGGCTAGTCTGCTAGTCAAACAAAAGCAGGAGCAGCGGTGTTACCACTGCGACGGCTAGAATTCGATTGAAGGTACAGTGAACCCTCGCTACTTCGCGGTTCGACAATCGCGGATTCACCACTTCGCGGGGTTTTTCCATAACCCATATATATATACATATCGCGGATTTTCCGTAAAATTCGAAAATACCGCGAAATCTGAAGACCCCCAAATACGATATTTTGTTACCTGTAATTAGTAATATCTGCTCTTACTGATTGTTCATTGCATTACATATGATATATAATTCAGCACAGAAAGAAATAAAACACGAAAAGAGAATGTGATCATACGATAATTCAGTACGTAGTAAAATTAAATCGAACATGAAACGCAAATCAGATGCAGTCATACCATATTAGAATGGTGTGTACTGTAATGGATGTGCTTCTTTTCCATGAATCTTTTGTATGTATACGTACGTAGTACAGTACTGCATCCAATAATATTCTTTGTTGCAAAAATCACATTTCGAATAAGCGTACGAGAGAGAAAGAGAGAGAGAGAGAGAGAGAGAGGCGTAAAATAGCGTACGTAAAGCTGTATTATTATTATTGTTATTATTATTATTATTGTTGTTGTTGTTAATAAAATTATTATTGTTATTATTATTATCATTATTATTATTATTACTGTACAGTATTATTATCATTATTTATTATAATTACGGTATTGTACTTAATCTACGTACGTTCAGTATGCGCGGGGCATCTTCTATGAGTAGGTAACCAACGCATCATAGTACTGTAAGACGGGTTGTGATTGGTTCAAGCGCTGATAGATGACGAATCAGAACTCAAGTTTTGTTATCTAGCCTGTGATTGGTATTTTGCCCGCATCTCCTACCCGCAGCATCAAAGTTCTCGCGGGGCTGGATCGTTCACTCTCTGTTACCGCGTATCGCTGAGTAGACGTTCTTAAGTTTGTGAAGTTTAATCTGTGCTGTGTGCGACCTTTTTAAGTTGAACTTTTTGTTACAGTACTGTACGTAAATCCTACTGTAATGGCTCCCAAGCGTTCTGCTTCTCTTAAGGCTGGTAGTGAGCCTAAACGCCACCGAAGGATGATGACGATAGCTGAGAAGGTTACGCTTCTCGACATGTTAAAAGATGGTAGAAGTTACGCGGCCGCCGGCCGCCATTTTGGCATCAACGAATCCACCGTTCGCTATATCAAAAAGGACGAGGCGAACATTAGAAAGACGGCTGCAATCACCTTTAGCAGATCAGCGAAGCGAGTCGTTACAACGCGTAATAAAACGATCGTACGCATGGAAGGTGCTTTAGCTGTGTGGATTGCCGACTGCCGGAAGAAGAACATAGCGTTGGATACGAACACCATCCAAACAAAGGCTTTGAGTTTATATGAGAATTTTGCTGCAAAGGAACCTAAAGACGACGACGGCAACCATGCTGAAGATGATGATGATGCAGATGATCCTCAACCAGGGACATCCACTGATTCCCAGCCTCAGAAACGTTTTTCCGCAAGCAAAGGATGGTTCGCGAAGTTTCAGAAACGCTTCGCCCTGAAAAGCGTTTCCCTGCATGGGGAGTCTGCTTCCGCTGACACTGCCGCTGCTGAAACTTACGTGAACCAGACGTTCAAGAATATTATCGCCGAAGGTGGATACAAGCCGGAACAAGTCTTTAATATGGATGAGACTGGCTTGTTTTGGAAGAGAATGCCGTCGCGAACTTTCCTGTTCAAAGAGGAAGCCAAAGCCTCTGGCTTTAAGGCATTCAAGGATCGCGTTACCCTCGTGATGTGTGGCAATGATGCTGGATTTTTGTTAAAGCCGGGGCTTATTTATAAGTCGAAAAATCCTTGCGCTTTGAAAAATAAAAATAAGAATCTCCTTCCCGTGTACTGGATGCATAATCAAAAAGCATGGATTACGAAGATGCTGACCTCCAACTGGTTCCACCAGTGTTTTATCCCGCAAGTCAGTAAATATCTCTTAGAGAAGGGCTTGCCATTCAAGATCCTTCTCCTTATGGATAACGCTGGTGGACACGCAACTGACCTGTCGCATGAGGGCATTCAGGTTGAGTTCCTGCCACCCAACACCACGTCATTAATTCAACCGATGGACCAGGGGGTTATCAGGGCGTTCAAGGCCCTCTACACGAAGAATACCTTGGCGGACCTCGTTGCGTGTGTGGATGCTGCCCAAGATGACGAGGATGAAGATTTTAACTTGAAGGCGTACTGGCGGCAGTACACCATAGCCACGTGCCTGCAGAATATTCAGAAGGCACTTCAAGAGATGAAACCTGCAACCGTGAATGCGAGCTGGAAGAAGTTGTGGCCCGATATTGTTTACGACGACAAGGGATTTACTCCGTCGGAAATCCAACACTCTGCAATACGGAAATCTGTGCAGTTGGCTGCCATAATTGGAGGTGACGGGTTTGGCGACATGACGACTGAAGACGTCGACGAGTTGTTGGACTGCCATTCCCAGCCCCTAACTGACGCAGACCTCGAAGACCTGACGAAATCGGCAAGTGAGGAAGAGAGTGATACCCAGGAAGAGACCCAAGAAAATGTCGAAGAAACGGGCTTAACATTAGAACGGCTTGCCAAGGCCTGCAACCACGCGAAGGAGTTGAAAGAAATGTTACAAGAGTGGGACGAGGATATGGTTCGCTCGATGCAATTCTGCAACAAGGTTGATGACATAATGACTCCCTACAAAATGCTCTTGGATCGAAAAAAGAAGCAGCGGCAACAACTTCCGATCACAATGTTCTTCCAGCCTCGCAAAAAAGAGCCAGTTCCTCCTGCTAGTACGCCTTCGGAAGAAATTGAAGTTTCCCAGGAAGAAGTTGAAGAGGTGTCCCAGGAAAAGACACCTCCGTCTGAAGAGACGTAAAATACTATCATTGGCTGCACAGTAGAACACATCATCAGCTTCATCATCATCATTTCTACTGTGCAGCAAATTCATCGCCATCACCATTCAAGTTTTTCTTCAACTTCTTTCGTGGTGAGTACAGTAACAATCTTTATTTTGTACTTTAATATTCTTACTGCCTGTTTTATAGTTTAGTAATGTACGTACTGTATGCATTAAGTTAAAGGGAAGGTTTTAAAAGTCTACATGTTGTAACCTATCATATTTTTTTTTGTTTCAAATTTACATTTACGTACGTAAAACAATCTCTCTCTCTCTCTCTCTCTCTCTCTCTCTCTCTCTCTCTCTCTCTCTCTCTCTCGTAAATTGTTTTCCTGCTTTGCTACGTACAATACTGTATAATTTATATTTGTAAGGTAACATATTTTGTAAATGCTTTTACTGTAAATACTGTATGTACTGTGTCATTATTTATCACTATCATCATGCGCGTTAAATGCCTTGTTTGTTCTGAGCGTGGTTGTTTACTGAGCGTACACGCCGTCGTTTCAGGCGCCGTCATAAAGAAAAACATTTCATTTGGAAGTCCTAAGAAAAATATGTAAACTAAAACATTGGTAATAAACAAATCAACATACAGTACAGTACTGTATAATCAATATAATCGATGCAAAAACTAACCTATACATATATGTGTACTGTACACTAAATGAGTTTGTTTCTTCATTATGATCAGAGATGAACGTAAACAAAACATTGGTTGCCATTTTTTATCGTGCTTTTTAGGTGTTTAGGAAACGCATGATATAAAATCGACTTTAATATTTGTGCCTGTTTTAGTTTAGGGTGCTGTAGTACATGCATTAAGTGTTCTGTACATTAAAGGGTGGTTTGTTAACAGTACTACGTACAAGGGAAGGTTTTAAAAGTCTGAATATACATGTTAAATAAATAGGTAAATATGTCACTACTTCGCGGATTTTCACCTATCGCGCCCGCGTCTGGAACCTATCTACCGCGATAAACGAGGGTTCACTGTATTCAGTAGCTACCGACCGGCAGTCCCCCAACCCTAACAGCTGGATAACTACCGGCCCGGTCGTTAACGACCTTAAGGTTTTCTGCCGTATTTTCCAGCTCGCGCTAGAACATCTCCTATAGTAAAGCATGAGGGTTTGTATCTAGTGTAGGAACAAATAATAATTTATCACAGCATAGTCTACTGAAAGTCGAGGTTCAAATATATTTGTTGATGACAAAAGTTATTTCAAAACCAGTTCACAGTAACCAAATGAAATGTCCAAATGCAAAGTTTGTAGGATCGTTATTCTGCAGCTACTTCATTCATAGTACTGTGTGCACCTGCTTCTGTACAAGCCTATTAGTAATGCAAATATCCAACAACTTCAATATATGGCCAGATCTAAAATACTTTTGGTCTTTATTGAAAGTATACCGCACACATTACTGTACATCTCTATGTAACACTAAAGTAATTATATCAAGTCCTCAACTTGTAACCACAATAGATTCCACGAAGCTGTTTGTAAGTAGAATTTTGTTATATTTTGACCTAGGATTGCCTTCGTCTAACTCGCACGCCTATGATTTTCTGTTGCAAAAGTCAACACATAGTCCAATTTCATATTACAAATGTTTACATAAAGGAAAAATGTGGAAACTATTAAAGTAAAAGTTGCGATCAAAAGTTCTTTTACTTCTGAGTTTTCTAAATTAAACCAACGATACAAACAACATAATACTGAATCTCAAAGCAAAGTATGTATGGTTCTAAGAATTGAAATTTCATTATTTATATATCTTATTTTGCCTTTCTTAGCTGTTGAAATACTATCGCTAGAGAGCCGTTGGGTCCTTTGCCTGGCCAAACAGTACTACGTTGGGTCCATCTCTCTGGTTACAGCTCATTTTTCTCTTGCCTACATATACACAGAATAGTCTGGCCTGTTCTTTTCACATTCTCCTCTGTCTTCATACACTTGACAACACTGAGATTACCAAACAATTCTTCTTCACTCAAGAGATTAACTACTGCACTATAATTTTTCGGTGACTACTTTCCTTTTGGTATGGGTAGAAGAGACTTTAATCATGCTAAGCAGCTCTTCCAAAAGGACATTCCAAAATTAAACCAATGTTCTCTGGTCTTTGGTAGTGCCATAGCCTCTGTACCATGGTCTTCCACTTTATCGGTCACACTTTTCTCTCTTATTTCTATTCATCTTGGTTTTATCATTTTATTTTTATACCGGTAGTTTACATAATGAAAGATTATTTAAATATTGTTACCGTTCTTAAAATATTTTATGTTCATCATCTTTCTTGATTGATCATTTCCTTTCCTCACTAGGCTATTTTCCTTATTGGAGCCCTTGGGCTTATAGCATCCTGCTTTTTCAACTAGGGTTGTAGCTTAGCAAGTAGTAGTAATAATAATAATAATAGCATAAGCTTACATATGCTATTCAACTATAGCCTACTGTTGTATTTTTGCAAAGCTATCCTTAAAACTAAAACATTCTTATTAAAAGTAGCCCAAACATACACACAACTGTACAGTAACACTACCTGTGTCTGTTAGGTCTATCTTTCTCTATCTACAAATTAGAACTGTATTCAAACTTAATAACACATTCAAGACAAGCACAGTATGCAATATTGAAGGTCCTTTAATACTTACATTTAAATACACAGCTATATCAACCTTATCCCTTTCAATTAAATGTAACATTGTCATAAATAATAGCAGTTCAAATTTTAGATTTATAACATCTAAGATTGCTGCTAACATCACCCTATACAAGGATTCAATCCCCGATTGATAAAACTTTACGCAAGAGCCCCTGTCCCACATGTGGGAATCATAATCGATCATACAAGCTTTATAAAAAGGAGAATCGGACAGGTTTTAATGTGCTCTCTAACCTAGATTCAATCTTTTTTTTTCAGAAATACAGGTATAGATTTGCTTCCTTGCAAGCTTTGAATATGTTTTACACAAAAGTAGGTATGACATAATGGTCTAATAATAATTCAAGTTGTACAAAAAAAAATTCAGAAATACTGGTGTGGATTTGCTTCCTTGCAAACTTTGTTATGTTTTACACAAAATTATGACATAATGGCCTAATTATAATTTAAGTTGTACAAACATTAATAAAACAAACAGAAGCTTAAACAAAAGCTGAAATTAAAAGAAAAACAAAACACAACAAATACTTATAAAATAGAATAGCATGATAAAGGCATTAATATAGCCTTTGGATTTTTTATTCTTATTTTAGTTTAGTTTTCTCTTTATCAGGATCTGTCTTTAAAGTATCTTTACCCCCATTCTTATAAATAAGGATTAGGTTTTTCACTACATTGCCAGTTATATGGTTTTCCAGTAGACTATCCGGATTGCAACACCTTGGTGAGGTTCAACCCTACGAACAATGAGACAAAATTTACATTTCAATAACGTTTTAGACTGGTAACCACTGTAAATAATGAATTTTATATTATTTTACAGTTTTTATAAAATCAAATAAAGGTAAGCTAGAACTCTCTTAGCAAGGCTAGGCCTACCTCTGTCAACCCATTAAAATCCAAAATAGATGGATCTTGGCGAGCTACTAATTGTAATTTCTAGAATTAGACTATTTCTATGATAAGTAATAATAATAATAATGTTTACTGGACAAAAAATTGTATTGTGTCATTTTCGAAGAGCGTAATTTTTTCTATAAGAAAAAGTAGTTTTTTTACTAGGTTGCATTGCCCTGTAATACACTACAATAATACCAGAATATTTATATACAAAAGATTTACAATAAAGACTCAGTCTAAGCCCATGTGGAGCAGAGCTCTTTGGCCAATAATACAACTAAAATAATACCATCAATTAAGAAAAAATAGATAAAAAGTAAATATTGATATAGATATACAAAATGTACACATACATATACATGAGTATTTAAACAAAATGCGTATGCTTCAGTACAACCGTACTAGATGAAACCCTACGGTGAAAAAGAAACATAAAACGCGTACAAAAGCCTCATAGCACAGCATATTTACCAGTCTTAGGCCTAAAGTGAGACTGAGATGGACTAAGATAAAATCCTACGGTAGATCTAGTCCTGCTTCACAGCATACCACAGGGTTTGCTTTCGGAACGCCGTAAACCTTTTGGGAAATGGCGTCGCTCTTTACATCTATGCGCCATCACCAGCGATTTCAATTCGTAATTTAATCACATTAGCTATCAAAGCATTAATAAATGAAGTCACAGTCTACATAGGCCTATTGTACAAGTGTGAACCTTGAACACTCCCACTTAAGTGAGTCACCCGCTAAAACATTACCGATTTTCTACGTATTTTCCCCCACTTTCGGTACCTCGGCTGGTTATGAGACCTCAATGCATTAATTTGAGATATATCTAAGAATTTATACGTAAAATGAACATTTGTAGCATCAATATATATCAAATACTTACTATGTAATTGAAGAAAGTACACCAGGTTAGTCCTAATGAGAATTTAAAATCCCCAAGTATGGTGGTTGGGTCTCTCGTTACTGTTTTCTCGAAACCAAAGCTTCTCTGATCATAATCCTCGCCTCCTTCCCCACGGTAAAATATTCAAATTGAAATATACCGGTAATTTTAGCAAACAAATGATAAATGAACACGAAATTCACACAAATAGTGAGCACTGAAGTTATACACAACACACTCCGAACAAAAACGGTGTCAAACTAAACTGATAAATATTCGAACCCCTGATGGTTCCCGGCCGATAGATGGCAGCACAATCTGTTTACAAAACTTTTTAAAGGATCGAATTGCTTATATTTTATAATCAACCTCCTTTCTCGTTTCGATACCATTTCGTATACTCAAAACATCCCATGTAGTCCTACGAATTTCGAATTCTTATGAGGGTTACAGGCAGGTGGGGACCTCAACAGGTAGAGGGGGATGAGAGCGGAAGAGATCCTGTATGATGGCACCTTATTCAGGCGTGGCCGAATTACACTGAAAATTCTGCCTGCAGTTCCGCATCCGGTTTTCACTTTCTTTCCTCTATACTTTTAGGATCTGCTAAGGAAAGACAGTCGTCTATTAAATGACCTAATAATACAAATTATGACGTCTCTCTTCTTCATTTCGTGCTGTCACAAAATGCAATTGATGAAGGAAAGTTCCGCACATATGAAATAAAATATTCACGTAATGACTAACGGATAATAAATTCCTAGTAAGCATAGATAATGGATCACGTCTGTATGCAGCATCAATGTCACCGACCGCATTGAAATCGCAACCCGCGTGTTTGCCACGGTCGAGATTCTCTTGCGGTACTTCAAGTTATAATAGTATTCGGAATTTCGGAAGTTTCCTTTTTTGTGGTATTTACCTTAATAACTACAGAATTAGTATTGTCTTTTGAAATAGTTTATTATCCTGGGTTCTTTGTAGGTTAAGAAATTAGATATATTGATAGGGCTATTGTGAAATTTAAATAGGCCTATTCAAAATTTATTATTGATGTTGTTATCATTATTATTCTATTGTTCCTAACTGGTCACTCCCTAGAATACATTGATAGACAGGTGCAAATCGTCTAAAACTCGGTGGCAGTTAAACAGAAACACAGAATCTATACTATAATTGGGGAGATATTAGTCATCAGCACTAGTGGGTAAAAAAAAAAATATTGGTACTTAAAAATGTCATAATTATAACTTCATTTCAACATATGGATCACCTGTAGAATTATCACCCCAAGATCCCCACCTCTAGAATCATCACCCCGAATTTCCTACCTGTAGAATCGTCACCCCAGAATACTCCACATGTAGAATTGTCACCCCAGAAATGCCCACCTGTAGAATCGTCCCCCCCCCCCCCCGTCCCCGTATCCTACCTGGGATACAATGGATATTGAATAGCAATTACCATCTATGTAGTTTAAAAAATAAATTTATTTATTACTAAAGGTGTTAAAGTATAAAAAGAAATAAAGAATTTACATTTCACGATGGATATTGAATAGCTATATGTTCACACAAATTTAAAAAAGCATTATCAGCGAAACGTTCATGCTACGTGAATTCTTTTAGGTACGAATTTAAAAAACTTCGTTTGCAGCCACGCATTGTCTCTATGTAACTTTTGTGTTTGTTCCAATAGGATTCTATCGTCTGTGTGTGCACACCGGTACTTGTATCCACAAAGTTGACTGAATGGTTTACAGTTCTATCGTGGTATCCGAGACCCTGGATATTGCGGTATGCTCTCCACTCATCGCTGTGAATGATAGATCCTTGCAGAACTACTTTGAGTATTATCGGAAAAAGAGTGGCAGCATCTCTTTTCTCAACTATTTCCATATAACCAATTCCAGGGCTTGTGCTCGTATCCACTATACCAAAAACCCAAATAGGAGTGTGTGGTGAGCGTCCACGATGGTGTTTCGGTTTATGTGAAAAACATGATTCATCAATTTCAACAGCAATTCCAGGGCCCCCAAGCTGAACTGAATTTGTTTCAAAATACACATAACAGACTTCCCTAAAAAAGCTATAGAAATTTATTGTTGTTTTCTCGCCAATGTTCACCTGACGTCCTGCTGCTGTTTCGCCAATCCGTTCACTCCAAAGGTACATATAACATGGACCCATTTTTGAAGTGAAATATTAGATCGTGAAAAAAAAACTATTCTTATTGACTTGCTTGATTTGTATTTCAAACAGTCATTGAATTGGCATTTCCATATAAATCCATCCTTTGATCTGGAATACTTTGTCCAATTCATACAACTATTGCAGGTATCACACTTAACTTCACTCTTTATAAGCTTCTTTTGCTGTAGCCAACGAATAACTTGAGAAGAATCATCACACAAAAGTGGAAGAACCACATCTTGGAAGGTATTCCGAGCCATGGGTGTTGGTTGTTTTTATTAAAGAAAGAATTGTAGCAACTATTCTTATTTTTGCAAAATACAAAAGAAGAAAGAGACAATTTTGGAATGAGAAAGATTTAAAGGTAGGTTGTTAAGAACAAGAGAGGTTGCTAGTTAGGTAATTATCCTAGAGCCATTAAATAGCTTATTAAGTAGTAATTTAAAGTTAGTTGAAACTAACCCTCCTTTGTTAAATCATCACTCCAGAATCTCCCCTGTACAGTCGTCACCCCCCAGGGAATCCCACCTGTAGAATAGTCACCCCAGGGTATACCACCTGTAGAGTCGTCACCCTGAAGGAACTTGGGGTGACAATTCTACAGGTGATCCGAACATATTGATAACAATCATAATAATTATTACGATATCAATATTCAAGATTAATGATGTATAATGTAGATTAGGTTAAAACGACCATTTTCGGAAACATGCAACATGAATTTTTGGGATATACTTTTCTATCTAACATATTCCTTGTAAATCAAATTAATATAACCATCATGCTATTATTATTTTCAATAATAATAATAATAATAATAATAACAACAACAGACCATTTCAAATAGCAAAACCAATAATGATGAAAATAATCCTAAATAAAAACATTGAGAAATTCCTCATTCAAATTTCTGTATCGAACAAAACGGGGCAAGAACATCTCCCTCCCTCCCACCTCCCAGCCTCATTTCCCGCCCAAGTATCCGAACCGTTGCATGTTTTGCCAAGCTGCAAAAATGTGAAGTTGCTTGCGACAGAGAGAAAGCCCAGGAAGAGGAAGGGAAACTGCACGACATGCGAGTTTTCCAACGTGGATTCCGTGATGACTGCACGCGTGATTGACCATGTATGCAGTTCGTTATCTCGTGTAGGGGATTACGTTGACTTGTTTCCGTTCGCTTTTTTTTTTTTTTTTTTTTTTTTTTTTTTTTTGTCGTCAGCTTCTCAGCGCACTAGATACAGCCAGCATCAGCCTAGAGTCTAGACTGTGGGATAGGTTTTTGAATCATTTTATTATTATTGATATTACAGTATTATCATCCTGATAACATTGAAAAATAGCCGTGTTATTATTATTATTATTATTATTATTATTATTATTATTATTATTATTATCATTATTATCATTATTATTATTATTATTATTATTATTATTATTATCAACTTCATTCACTACGACCATTAAACTACAAATTAAGCCATTTAAACAAAGTAGAAACTTGTGGCCTATGAAGTCCCCGTGTCTGATTCACGTAAACTATGTGTATACTTCAAAAATGAGCCGACCAATTGTATTACCCCTTAAGAATGCGCGGGGGGGGGGGGGACACGCAAATAAAAGAAGAAGAAGAAGAAGAATCTGTACCTAGGCGCAATTAAACAAAGCAACCTTCACCGTTGGCAAGTTTGATGATTTGATCACACACTTTAGTACGAAAGTAGACAACCTTAATCATTACATTTACCCCGAGAGGAACATGTCATTACAGTATCAATAGAACCGAAGTGAGCTCTCGCAAACAGTAAACTACGGACCAGTCCAGACCGTAAGACTAGCCTACTGGTCACGAGTATTGACCCCGCATTATTATTATTATTATTATTATTATTATTATCAAAGGGATGGATATTTACCAGCCCTATGCTGAGTCAAATTTGACTCCTACAGAGCTGGCACGAATAAATTCGGGAGATAATATATATATATATATATATATATATATATATATATATATATATATATATATATATATATTTATATATATATATATATATATATATATATATATATATATATATATATATATATATATTGTGTTTAGTGTTTGTTAAAACGTTTGGTAATTTTGATTTTGAAAAAAGTGAAGTGTATTTGTGAACACAGTTTATATTGTAAAATTTATAAATTTTTTGTGACTGGCCCTGTGTGATGTATTGAAGCAGTGAAATGCAATTATTCTTGCTTAACCATTCGGTAATCTTGTGTGAGCCCTAAGGACGTAAGAGTAACAGTTACGTATATGTAAATGTAGATTTGATTTTCTTATAGTGTTAAAGTGTCATTTTTTTTTCATTAAATGTCAAAATTAGATATTTTCATAAATTAATTTCTAGTGAAACAAGTAAATGCATAATTTTTTTGAAGTGTCATTTTTTCCTAGTCTAGAGTCTAGTTCAGATTTAAATTTCAAGTGATTTATCTAGGACATTATTTTTGAATTGTTATTTTTATAGAATATATATATTTTTGTAAAGTGTATATTATTTCGATCACCAATAGTTAACTCAGTAAGTTACTCGTATTCCCTAACTAAGAACCGAAGTAAGAGGTGATTTAAGTAAAGTTCCCGTTAAGAGTAAAGCAATCGCCGAGTTTTTGTTTTGAGTGTAACGTAAAGAGACCTTTAGATATTCAGTGTTCATTTATACTAATGTCTGGGAGTTGCGTATTATTCTCAGAGCTCGAAGGTTTTCTCTTGTGTATCAGATTTTGTGAAATAAAGCAGGTGAGCTTTGGAGCTCGGGAATTTACGTAATTTGCTAGTCATAATAATGTAATATATATATATATATATATATATATATATATATATATATATACAGTATATATATATATATATATATATATATATATATATATATATATATATATAGAGAGAGAGAGAGAGAGAGAGAGAGAGAGAGAGAGAGAGAGAGAGAGAGAGAGAGAGAGAGAGGCGGGGAATTGACTGAAGTACAATGACTAAAAGGACATCAGAAAAGACAGGAAAAGAGGAACGGACTGAAGTACCACCAGTAAAAGTAAGACAGGAGAGAGAGAGAGAGAGAGAGAGAGAGAGAGAGAGAGAGAGAGAGAGAGAGAGAGAGAGAGAGAGAGAGATTTGACGTTTTCAGTTTTAGTGACATTTTCGATCTCGGATACAACGAATTCAGGATCAGATGCATACACTTTTGTTATCGAGACATAATGTTATTGGTCTCAGACGCTATATTAATAATAATAATGATAACTTTAATATCATTATTATTATCTATATATTAATACGATAGCGTGTATTATTAATTTTGTCACGTTTTAAAGAAAACGGAAATAATTTCATGGTATACTTTTACAAATTCACATTAGACTTTGATTACTTAACCAAAGCACATCTTATATAGTTTTCCCAATTTTGTATTCAGCACCCGACTCTTTTTTTTTTTAAATATTAGACAAAAAATTGAGTTCTATCAATTTCCATATCCTAGATTATAAAATTAATCTCGGGACATTTTATTCAAACATGTATAGGTTACGAACAAGATAATTAGTATTAAAAATTTCATTTCGTGTAATTTACACAGGTTCCGCTAGTTATTATTATTATTATTATTATTATTATTATTATTATTATTATTATTATTATTATTATTATTATTGCAGAGCTAAATTATCTTTGGCAGAGAAAAGAAGCAGAAGGAAAGAAACAAGAATAATGTCCATTAAGAAGAACAAATAAACGGACAGAAATAAAGGAATACGAAAATATGCACACAAGAAAAAGTAGAAGAAAACGGGAAGACGGATAATAAAAGATTTAAGAATGTCGCCTTCGCCACGGTAACACCAACACAACTCGCAAGCATTCGCTTCCACAATAATAATTTCACGTATTCACATTTACTATTGTACGATTTGAAGGTCAAAATTTCAGTCGATAGAACACCCCCACACAAATCAAGCTTCGCCTTCCGAACAAAAATAGAAACTTTTAAAACACAAAAGCTTTCTCGAAGTGAAGACATGAAAACCAAGTATAAACCTTAAGTGGCACTTGCGTGATAAGTATTCCACTGCAAAATTACCACAAGCAAACCTTACTTTTGTTGTATACAGCCTTTTAAACTGATTTACGTGGAGATACTACTAAGACTGTAATAAAGAATTGTAAATACTATCAACTGTATGTCAAGGGATTGCAAACAGTGTATCGAGACATATCTGTACTGAATTTACTACTGTTGATAAAACCATTTTTGTTTAAACAATTCTGATTACACACATAAAGTATTAGAATTATTCTAAATATTTCAAATCACGAGTGACCACTATGCTTGGCTAGGATCCCACATTTTTACTTTTTAACACTTTTCAAGCAAATTCAAGATTATTTCTGATTTCTAATTTCCGAGTAACCATTACAATTTTATCAAAATGATTTTCATTTTTTTTTCATATATTTTCTTACACGAAGATCGTAAAATCCTAAGAAAAAATAATTGTAAAAATTATTTCCTGGATAATGATAAAAATACTATTTCAGCAAGAATTAGTTTTATTCAAAACAATGAAAAATAAATGATTGAACAAGTTTACTCTCATTGATATATAAAATATTTTCAATGATCATATTAGGCCGGATAGAAAGACAGCTAGACTTTTAATCAACCAAGAGACCAGGCAAGATTTAGAAGCTGCTTTTCAACAATGAACCATACCCATGTAATTGAACAGCTAATGAGAAAGCTTTTGATTCTGTCAAAACTTCAGCAGTAATGAGCACTTCAAAGACAAGGAATAGATTGATTTTATGTTAGAACACTTGAAGATATCTATATTGGAAGTACAATCCTAAAACTACAAAAATATAGTGAGAAAATTCCCATTAAGAAAGGAGTTGGACAGGGAGACTCCAGCTCTCGTGAATTATTCACATCGTGCATAGAAGAACTTTTTAAGAATTTAGATTGGGAAAATATAGGAATTAACATTAATGGAGAATACCTTAAAAATTAAGATATGCACATGACATTGTCATATTCAGTGAATCCTAAGAGGAATAAAAAAAGATAGAAGAAGATTTGAATAGAGAAAGCAGAACTATAGGACTGAGAATAAATATGATTAAAACTAAGATCATCTTCAATGAAAATGCAAAGACAACAAATAAGGGTTATGGACGAAACTCTGGAGATTTTTAATGAATATACTTAGTACAGACAGTAGGTGTTTTCCCAAGATATGAGACCGAAATTAAAAGAGGGATAAATATGGGATTGAGAGCTTTTGGTAAACAAGATGAGATTATGAGAAGTTAAAGGCCACATTCTCTAAAAACAAGAGTATTCAATCAGATGGTACTTCCAATATTAACTTATGCACAAGAAACCTGGAGCCTTACTAAAGCCTTAGAACATAAGCTAGTTGCAACTCAAAAAGCTATGGAACGAATAATGACGGGAATAACACTATGTGGCGGAAAAAGAGTGTCATGAATACGAGAGGAAACTATAGCAGATGATATTTTAAAAACATGTAAGAGAGAGAAATGGGCATGGGCAGAACATATAATGAATGGGCATTATGAATAACAGAAAAGGTCCCTAGAGATTGCAAAAAAAAAAGAGACGACGATGGAATGATGAGCTAAGAAAATTTGTAGGCCTAAACTGGTATAGAAAGACCATAAAGAGATGCGAGTGGGAGGACATGTCTGAGACCTTTGTCCTGCAGTAGACTAGTTACTTCTGATGATGATGATGATCATCATCATGATATATCTCCACTATATAATATAGAGCAAGTGTTTGGCTATATATATATATATATATATATATATATATATATATATATATATATATATATATATATATATATATATATATATATATATTGAACTATATGTATTTATGCATAATAATAATTTATTACTTACACCGCCCATCACGACTTTTATATATTCTATGATCAGTTTAGTCAAAATAATGTCAGAACACTACTTTATATATTGAACTTTAATTTCTCTGAAGATTAGGTATCTATAATATTTCTGAAGTATTGTGTGAAGTCTTATTTCTACGTTGTTTATAGCTTTATAAAAATAAGAATTTTTTTTGGTCAAAATTTATGCATAATGATCAGTGCATTTTTTCGTCAATGTAAATTTTATCTATGTATCTTGATTACTAAATAAATTGGACCTAGACCAATATGTATATATATATATATATATATATATATATATATATATATATATATATATATATATATATATATATACACACACACACACACACACACATATATATATATATATATATATATATATATATATATATATATATATATACAAATACACACATATGTGTATATATATATATATATACAAATACACACACACACATATATATATATATATATATATATATATATATATATATATATACATAAGCCCAGGGGCTCCAACAAAGAAAATAGCCTGGTGAGGAAAGGAAATAAATTAACCATATGAAAAGTAATGAATAACGAATATAAAATATCTTAAGATCAGTAACAACGTTAAAATAGATATATCATATATAAACTATGAAGAGAGACTTATTTCAGCTTGTTTAAAAAAAAAGAAATATTAGCAGCGATCTTGAACTTCTGAAGTTTCATCGATTCAATTGCGTGATTAAGCAGACCATTACAAACCTGATCACGGATGAAATAAAATTCTAGAATCCTGTGTTGTATTACTATTCAAACTCAAGTGCTCCAGCAAGGAAAGCAAAAGCAGCCCTGTGAAAGCAACCCGTAGAAATCTAACTATATAGAAAAAATAAATTAGATCAAACAAATAAAACTGCAAAATGAGACTCGTGTGAATCTGCAGAACAAAATGTATTTGCATCGAGTACAAACTTCTGAGGTTTCAAATTCGAGCAACAAAACTTCCTTTTTTTTTTTTTTTGCTACACCTTGTTTTTTCTTATGCACCCGACAACACTGATAACCAAACAATTCGCTCAAGGAGTTAACTACTGCACTTTAATTGTTCAGTAGCTATACTCAATTTTTTTTAATGAGACGCATTTGCACGGACTCGCAGCGGTGCCCTTTTAGCTCGGAAAAGTTTCCTGCTCTCTGATTGGTTAAACTTATCTTGTCCAACCAATCAGCGAGCAGGAAAGTTTTCCGATCTAAAAGGGCATCCTTGTGAGTCGCTGCAAATCTGCCTCATTAGAAATAATTGACTATACTTTCCACTGTTACATTCCACATGATAAGGATGGAAGAGATTCTCTCTTTAGCTATGGTAAGCAGCTCTTCTAGGAGGACATTCCAAAATCAAACCATTGTTCTCTAGTCTTGAGGAGTGACATAGCCACTGTACCATTCCACGTCTTAGGTTAGAGTTTTGCTTGAGGGTACACTCGGGCACACTATTCTATCTGATTTCCTTATTTCTTTCATCACAGGCCTATTTTCCCTGTTGGAGCCCTTGGGCTTATAGCATCCTACTTTACATACTAGGATTGTAGCTTGGCTAATAATAATAATAATAATAATAATAATAATAATAATAATAATAATAATAATAATAATAATAATAGAAAACTGTTGTATCAAAATACTGGAAGGTTGGAATTGCTGCTCTTCCAGCTCCAAGTGGTGGATCATACAGCCTTGGAAGAATAAGTTTATGAACCCACAAAAATCGATTACTTTTAAAGGCACAATTTGACTACTTGGCCGTGGATGAGACCCCGGTGCAATCAAAAGCCTTTCACGACAATCACTGCTTCGTACTCCAACACGTCAGGGCTTTTCAGGAGTTCGTCGAACCCTTCTACACACAATGCGCCATTCACATAACTCTTGCGCGCACTTTTAAGCATCCTACATATTCAAGGTCCTTCATTTCCAGCATCTCTTACACTTCTTTTCAATGCATTTTAGGTATTCCTCTTATTTCTAATCTTCTACATAGTTAACCCAGATGAAGACGATCTAATTCGCATTTTAACCATTATCTAAATTTCTAAAATGCCAATAGAACGTCGTCTTCAAACATGAGGAATTTAATTCAAAGAGAATATCGCCACGCTGTTTCCAACAAAACTAACCTCTTGGTAACCTCATAAATTATTGGATTCATAGTTTTAGATTTACGTTCCAGTGCAACAATAAACGACCAGCGTTTCCCTTAGGTTTTCCCCCGTTCGTCTTTAGACTTCGGTTTACCAGAATACGTCGCATTTCCCGTCTGTTTAGCATAATTTAGGAGACCGCAGATTCACTTCCCATCTCCTGGGTGAAGGGGAAGGGTGCCAGCCTTAGGAAGGCGTTGTTCCCCCAAGGTACCAGCGGAGGAGGAGAAGAGGGAGGGGGACTAAGGGCTACAGTGCGAGACGCGACAGAAAATCGCTTCCCATCTCCCTAACAGAAACGAGATTTTGTGAACTGCCGTATCGTCATCATCATCAAGGGAAAAGTCATAAAAACCCGAAATCTTTCTTGTAAACATTACGACGCCTTTGCGAAAGACGCACGTGCCGCGGTTGAGTTCGTAAATAGTTCAACGCTATTAAACAGTGTGGGTTAACTTTAAATCGATATTCGCCGTGTCGCGGCGCCTTGTTATGAGTGACGCCAGATTGAATCACACAGTAAAAATTAAATTTCTAGTTACAGTATACAAACCTAACAGCATAATATATATATATATATATATATATATATATATATATATATATATACACACACATATATATATATATATATACATATGTATATATATATACATATGTATGTATACATATATAACACACATATATACATGTAATATATATATATATATATATATATATATATATATATATACACACACACATATATATATATATATACATATATAACACACACATATATATACATGTAATATATATATATATATATATATACATATATATATATATATATATATATATATATATATATGACCCATACTTATATAAGAAATAACTTCACCAATAGAAATAATGAAAAACCTGAGCTGGTACCAAACGCAACAGCAGGAGCATTGAAAAAAGCATTAGAATGCATTAAAAGAGGCAAAACAGTAGGAAAAGATGATAAAAATGATAAAATAGATGGAAGAGATTTCGTAGTAGTAGAACTGACTGAACTCTACACAAAATGTCTGCAAGAATATTCTATACATACAGCTTGGAAAAAACTTTATCATTATACTAATTCACAAAAAAGGAGACACAAAAGACCTGATAAATTACCGAGCAATAAGTTTACTCTCCATAATATATAAAATATTTGCACAGATCATAATAACCCGAATAGAAAGAAAGCTAGATTTTCATTAACCAAGAGAACAGACACGTTCTAGAAGCGGGTATTCAACAACTGACCATATCCATGTAATTGAACAGCTAATGAAAAGTCAACAGAGCATGACAAACCATTATGTATGGCATTTATATACTATGAGGAACCTTTTGATTCGGTCAAAACATCAGCAGTATAAAGATAGCCCTTCAAAATCAAGGAATAAAATAATCTTATGCTAGAACACTTGAACTACATAAAGATAGTGAGAAAATTCCGATTGAGAAAGGAGTTCGACAGGGAGACCACGCCTCTCCTAAATTTTTCCACAGCATGTCTAGAAGTTTTTAAGAATTTAGATTGGGAAAATGTAGGAATTGATATTAATTGGGAATACCTCAACAACTTAAGATTCGCAGATTACATAGTTGTGTTTAGTGAATCATGGGAAGAATTACAATAGATGATAGAAGATTTGAATAGAGATATCAGAGATGTAGGATTGAAAATGAATATGAGTAAAACTAAGACAATATTCAATGAAAATGCAGAGACAACAAATAAGAGTTATGGACGAGCCTCTAGAGATTGTTAATGAATTTTCATACTTAGGACAGACAATAAGTGTTTCCTCAGGACACGAGACCGAAATGACACATTAATGTCAATTGAGTTAGTTTTCTATGAAGAGACGTCAATTATTTTATGAGACTGTTGCACTTTTATCTAGTTATAGCGAATGTCTGTACAGACTACATGAGTTTTAACTAAAATTACAACCAACATAGAGAGAGAGAGAGAGAGAGAGAGAGAGAGAGAGAGAGAGAGAGAGAGAGAGAGAGAGAGAGAGATAGATAGAGAGAGAGAGAGAGAGAGAGAGAGAGAGAGAGAGAGAGAGAGAGAGAGAGAGAGAGAGAGAATGGCAAACTATCAATATTTCAAAAAGAGACTTCGATCTGGGCTATAACTGCATATACTCAATATCATTTCAACGGAGTTAGATTATTGTTTTCAATTAGGGGGATTGTTTTCAGTTTCTACACATACATACACACACACACACATATATATAAATAAATATATATATATATATATATATATATATATATATATATATATATATATATCGTCACCCGTTGCAATTCTATTGTAGGAGAAAGGCCTCAGATATGGCCATCCACTTCCGTCTATTTATGGTCTTTCTATGCTAGTCTATACCCGCCAAATTTTCTTAGCTTGTCAATTCATCATCTTCTCATCCTTCCTCTGCTTTCTTTTGCAATCTCCCCGGACCCATTATGTTATTCATAATGTCCATCTATTACCTATCATTCTCATCATGAGTCCTGCCTATGTCCATGTTTTCTTACATGTTTTTTTTAGAATATCCTCTACTTTACAATGCTCTCGTATCCATGTTGCTCTTTTTTCTGTCTCTAAGCGTTATTCCTATCATCATTCTTTACAAAAGTCTTTGAAATATAATTAGCTTAGGTTCTAAAGCTATAGTAATGCTCCAAGTTTCTGATGCATAGGTTGTTACTAGTAGGACCATCTGATTAATTACTATTCTTTTTAGAGAAAGTGGTCTTTTACTTTCATAATCTTATTTTGTATACCAATGCTTATCCTTCTTTTGATTTTGGTCTCATGTCTTTTGGAAACATAAGTACGATTATTCGATTAAGTATCTAAAGAGTTTCTTCCATAAACCTTATTTGTTGCTACGCTATATTTTTATTGAACATTATCTTAGTTTTACTCATGTTCATTCTCAGTCGCATATTTCTGCTTTCCTTATTCAAATCTTCTATTCTTTTTTTTTGGGGCGGTAAACAGTTGGATTTGAGCTACCACAAACATATTCACAAAATGGAGTAATTCTGATTCAGAGGAAAAGTCTAGAGCTCCTAAGCCATGGCAATTAGTCTGAGAAACAGAATTTAACAACTCCTTATGGTGAACAAATCACCATCAAAAGCAAAAGAGGCCTTTCTTTCATCGTGTATCATAGCTATAATGGTAAGAACACAGTCGAAGATAGATTCCGGTTTGTCGAACACAAATAGAATTTCTTCTGACTTCCACAAACTTATATTACCTGAATCCGCATCTACATTTTAGTAAATAAAATGAGATTATGAAAAGTAGGATGCCACTTTCTCTAAAAAGAAAAATATCTAATCAGATGGTTCTGGCAATAATAACTTATGCATCAGAAACTTTGAGTATTACAAAAGTCTTAAGGCATAAGTTAATTACAACTCAAAGAGCTATGAAGAAAATAATGATGGTATTAACAGAAAGAGACAGAAAAAGAATAACAAGAATACGAGAGCAAAATGAAGTATATATTCTAAAAACGCAAGAAAAAGAAATAGACATGGGCAAGGCATATGAGACTGACAGATAATAGATTGACATTAAGAATAACAGACGGGGTCCCTAGATATTGCAAAAGAAGCAGGTGAAGGAAGAAAAAATGATGGACTGACGAGCTAAGAAAATTTGCTGGTATAGTCTGGCATAGATACATCATAAACAGACAGGAATGGAAAGACATGGCTGAGGCCTTTGTCCTACAGTGTATTAGCAACGGCTGATGATTATATATATATATATATATATATATATATATATATATATATATATATATATATATATACATACATATATATATATATATATATATATATATATATATATATATATATATATATATACATATATATATATATGATAAATTTTGTACATTTCATTTAGATGTGTTTTTCAATATTCAAATAAGCCATATATTTTTGATACATTGATGGGCGGTATTCATAAAGAAAAGGATATGCTTATAATTGCAAAATATGAAGGGAAACCTTCTACTTGTATTCATAAACATTTCAAGCAAAAGCTTTTACTTTTAGAGCAAAAGCATATCCTTATAATCACATAAAAGTAAATGGTTATACATAAAGAAGACCCTTTACTTCATATAAAGAGAATATGCTTCGAAAAAGCTGAGTCTGGTCAGTAGCAGACTGCAGTTCGAAGAGAAAGGTTGTTCTGTCCGATTCTCAGCACGATGGCAGATTTTGTGGATGTGAGGCATGTTAAACAATACATGCCCCGTTTACCCACACTTGATCGTGATTTCAAGATGTTATTCCGTTTTGAAGAACAAAATGTACAGTGGCTTGCGGACAGATATCTTGTCCTCACCTGGAATCTCGATGAAATATCAAGGTTAAGCCATAACTTGGTGATATGCATTTTACATTTGCTTTTGCATGTATAAAGAGTTAGGAGAACACGAAGGCTGCTGTATTTAGGGATGTATGTATGCACAAACAGTATATATGTATGTATGTATGTATGTATATGTATATATATATATATATATATATATATATGTGTGTGTGTGTGTGTGTGTGTGTGCAGTACATGCAAATATACTGTATTCATATAATATATAAATATAGTTTTTGGGCTCAAGCCATGCCGTCCTGATGGAAGTTCCTATAGGGTAGCTTCCTAGGGTATATTACAACTACGGCGATATTCCCAGAGAATTTACCTTAAGGTACCAGAATTCTAACTCCTGGAGCGAGTATCCCTCGTGAAAGGGATATCGCGACATATCAGAGGACGTATTCTAGACACGTCACATGGCAATCTACGACCTGAACAGAGATTCGTCTCGTAGGAGGGAGATTGACGAGATACGAATTCGGGAAAGAAAAAGGGGAGCCGCTCCCAAGGCTTCCCTATCCCCCGATTCGTATGCGTGCCTGGCGCCAATCCTGGCGCCATCTGTATTCCTTTTTGCGTAGCTTAACAACTCGGTGTTTTTTCCTGTTTTTCTCGCAAATCTTGGATTTATTCAGCTTTTCATGGCTTCTTCGTCTTCGTTGACCTCGAATAAGTTGAGTATAGTGTCTGTTATGTATAAATGTAGGCTCTTGGTAAAATTTTGAGTGATTAATAGGATTAATCTTTGATACAAGAGCCGTAGCCTACCAGAGGTGTCCTGGACACTGTCACTCGCTAGGTATAAATTAGTTAGTCAGAGTGACATTCCTGGTTGTTTTGCTTAATAAAATTTAGCTATTTAGCTTTACATAGGATTTCCTTTCGTGCTTAGTATCATTTGGCGAAGTATTCGCCATTCTGGCCTACGCTAGGCCATGTAGCCTAGTCGTTTGGTCCTAGTACTTAATGCATGATTATGGTTTTTCCGAGTGTAATTAAAATTTTATTGAAGCTTTAGGCTATATTTTATACATTTTAGACTGTGTGGAATATTTCCAAGATTGTATACGTGAGAGTTTCGGTGAATTAGGTAATCGATTCTCTTGGTGCCTAGGCTAATTGCTTATGGAGCCTTAGTATACTTTATTATACTCCCCGGTTGCTTTCTTTTCTTCGGAGAAGGTATGCAATCCCTTTCCCTCTGTTTAAGCCTTGGGCTTATCCCTAAGTGGTTTTTTCCGAATTTATTTTCGATAAAACTATACTAGGGTGTTACTGTACCTTCCTGTTCCAGCAGAGTCTGGTTCAAAGAGGGACAGAACAACAGAGTTTTTAGTCTGAGTCCGTGTTGTTTGGCTTGTGGCAGAGTCTCCCTCGCTGACCTAACACTTACAAAGGGAGCTGAGCTCCCTTAGGTCACTGTCGAAGGTTTCTGTAGTTATGATTCCTTCTTGTGTGATCGACCAGACTAAGTCCTGTTGCTGTTCTCGGGAGGATAAATCTTCCCTTGGGAGTTGCAACGCCTTCCTTGCTTTGGTGCTCTGGAAGCTGGCAGGTATTATACTACTGCGCTGGCCCTTTCCCTTAGATCTCCCTTAGGCTAAGACAGAGTTCTTGGCTGCGGGTGATCTGTCACTAAAGCAAGGTTGGCAGGACCCTCTTGTCCCTTCCCCCTCTATCTCCGTAATGGCCTAGCCATTACTGTACTGTACCTTGCCGGCCGGCAGAGCTGGCCGGCAGGGGTATTACTGTACCATATGTCATTCTACTTCTGGACCTAGTATAGGTTGGGATATGGATTGACTAAGCCCATTGCCGGCCGGCAGAGACGCTGGACGGCAAGGGTCTTATGTTTTCGAGTGCTGCCCGGACCTCTCTTGGTCCCTCATCCATGCCTGCCGGCAGAGCCGGACGGCATTGGTCAAGGAAGCCTGAATTAAGTTTCTCCCCTTCCTTATATGCACTCTTTCGGTTGCCGGGCTTGGGGGGTTGTGTACACTCTTATCCCGGCATCCATTCTATTTTCTTCTAGTGCTGTACCTGTCCCGGCAGCCGGCCTCATAGGCCGGCTGCCGGCCTATGAGGCCGGCAGCCGGGCAGGTGTAGTCTTCTGGTTCTTTTGCTGCCGGCTGGCATCGGTCTTGTACCTTTGCCGGCCGGCTTATGTCAGTCCTTGTCTGCCGGTCACCAAGAGTGTGGCCGGCAGCTGGGTACTACCTTGTGTAGTTGCTGGCCGGCAATCATTGCCGGCCAACACTGGCTGTTGCTGGCCGGCAGCTGCTGCCGCCGGCACAGGCATTTGAACCAGAGGGCTGCCGCCCTATAGCTGTTAAGTAGTATACTTTAAAGCTAATTGTGGTGTGTGCCGGCCGGCAAAGGCAGGCCGGCACACATCCTCCTATACTGTACTAGTATTCTTCTGTATAGCATATACAGTAAGAAGAAAACTATAGTAAAAGTTTAGGTACAGCACTGTATCTTCTAACACTATTGTGTTTTCTTACACAGCCCTTTGCTGTTGCCCTCAGACAGGAAGCAGAGTTCTTCCCCGTCTATTATCCAGGATTTTTAAAATCATTGCCTAGGTGTGAGCTCCACCTGTTTCCTCTGGAAACCTTGCATTGGTTACTCTAGTAGAGATAAACCATTTTTGATTTTATTATCTGGAAGGCTGCAACAATGGGTTGTGAAGGAAACACAAGTGTGTGTCTTTCATTTATGAATTGTTATGCTATACTATGCATATCCAGTGATACATAGTTCACTTGATACTCATGGAAATTTCTTCTCTTTACAGGAGGACCCTCCGAAGTGCGGAAATGTTTTCTGCAATGTCCGCAGCAAGAACCTCTGCGGACATGAGTGTTGTAGGAGACACGCAGCATGCGCTGTCTCCAAGGATGATCTCCAGTATTGGGACCCTCAGGTATGTACTGTGTGCACTAACCTGATTAATGAGACATTTAAATAGCTAGGAAGAAACTTCGTACCTGGGTAAGGGGCTTCCAAAAGTACACTTCTGGCCCTTATCTTCCAAGTGAGAAGATGAGGGCGTATCTTTTCCCTAAGGCATCAACTGATGCAGTGATTCCCCAGCCTCAAGAGGAGATCCCCTAAGTTCAGATCCAGGTGGATGCTGAAGTCGCGGTCGCGATGCAAGCATCCAGCTAAATGACAGGATATCTGATGTGGACGGGTGTCAGGAGGAAGACCTCCTTGCAAAAGCCCAGGATGAAGTTCAAGTCCCTCTACATCGGCCGGTCTCCCAGTAGAGCTGGGACAGGCCCTCTCTTCTATTGTTGGAATGATCCAACAAATGCAGAAGGAGAATCAGGAGAAGGCGGCTGCAATGGAACTGCGAATGCAGTGCCTTGCAGAATCACATGGGCCCCAGAAAAGCTCAATGTGAAAGACCTTCCTTTGTGCTTGGATGCTAACCCGTGGAGGTATGCTGAGCACATGTCGATGACGACTGGAAAGATCGTCATCTCGGATATGCTGGGCTCAGTTCCCCTGGAGGGTGGAATTCTGGCCCAGCAAGGCACCATATCCGGACTGTTATGTCCGGCTGAGGAAGGAACCAGCTTCAAAGGAGGAGGCAGAGCCGAAGGAGGTCATAGTGATGACCATGCTAAGGCTCAAGCTCTACTTTCATCTTCGATGAAAGAGAGGGGCTTCTCTAACTCAAAGGTAGCTGCATTGAATAGGAAGCTCCCTTCCTTTGTGTCCTAGCCTACTAGAGCCTTCCCCCTTTTTACAGAAAGGGTTTCTGGCTGTACTAAAAGCAATCAAGGCCGGCAAGTCTTGCCCCTCCCTAGAGGAGTGTAAACCCTTGTCGCTGGCCCTGCCTATGGACCACAAAGATTGGAAGGACGTCCATCTTACGTTCTAAGTGGGAAAGTTGGAGGCTGATATTGCCGGACGTCAGTTCGGCAAGGACCTCCCTAAGCTGTCTGACTTTCTTTTGCGAAGTGAGTTCGATACAAAAGAAAGACTGACTGCCTCAATGTCTCTTCAGACTACTCTCGAGACGATGGCAAGTGACCCCAAGGTCCATGAAATGTTCATGGTAGTGGCCAAGCCTCATCTGGCCACAGTGACGAAGGACCTTTATGGCTTCGTCAAGGCAAGGAGAGCTTGTAGGGAGTTCGAGTTTACCTCGGCTACAGTGAGGCACGAACTAAAGAAACTAATCTCCTCCAACATTTGGGGAAAAGACCTTTTTCCCTACCGACTTGGTCAAAGAAGTTTTTGATAAAGCCACCTTGGAGAATAGAAACCTTCTCCAGAAGTGGGACCTGGCTATCAAAAGAAAGTCTTCCCCGGATGAGGGTCCTCAACCAAAGAGGAAGACTATGAGGACTAGGCTACCGTCTCGGCCAGCCAAGCCTCTTAGACAGCAACAGCAACTGCAATTGCCATTGCCCCCAGTGCCCCAGATCGTGGCACAAACCCCGACCACCTTTCAGTGGGTACCCCAGGCCGTGTCGACACAGTCCACGGCTTTCACCCCAGCGTTCGAAGGGCAGTCTACTTCCTTCCGAGCAAAGCCTAGAGGAGCAGCCAGAGGCTCGTCTAGACGCCCCTCAAGGGGAAGGGGATTCAGGGGTGGTCGTGGTCAGGAAGGCAAGACCTCAGGACGGCAATCCAAGTGAGGTCATACCGGTAGGAGGGAGACTTCTGAAATTTCGGGATCGGTGGACCTTCGATCCCTGGGCCCACAGCCTACTCAAGAATGGATTGGGCGGGAGCTGGTACAGCACTCCACCCCCGTACCTTCGGTTTTTCCAACACTCCACCCCCGTTATGGAGGAGTACGTTCAAGAACGGTTGGAGAAAAAGGGTGAAGCCCATCAATTTCTAAGGGAGGCTGTTTTGTGTTCCCAAGAAAGACTCGGAAAAGCTCAGTCATTCTGGACTTGTCGCCACTTAACAAGTTCATAGTGAATTGCAAATTCAAAATGCTAACACTGCAACACATAAGGACCTTACTGCCCAAGAGGGCATATTCCGTCTCTATAGACTTGTCAGATGCCTACTGGCACATTCCAATTAGCCATCGACTCTCCCCCTACCTAGGGTTCAGGCTACAGCGAAGACTATACGCCTTCGGAGCCATGCCATTCGGGCTAAACATAGCCCGAAGGATTTTTACGAAGCTTGCGAGCGTAGCTCTCAAACAATTTCGCCTAAAGGGAATTCAGGTAGTAGCCTACCTGGACGACTGGTTGGTGTGGGCAGCATCCGAGACAGAATGCTTGCAAGCTTCCAGTCAGTGATCCAGTTCCTAGAGTACCTAGGCTTCAAGATCAACAGAAAAAGTCTCGACTTTCTCCATCTCAAAAGTTCCAGTGGCTAAGATCCACTGGGACCTTTTGTCACACCGTTTCTCCACCCCAGCGAAGAAAAGGAAGGAGATAGCGGGTTCTGTCAAGAGACTTCAAGATTCCGAAAGGATATCAAGACACGAGCAGGAGAGAGTACTGCGCTCTCTCCAGTTTGCTTCGGTGACAGACCCAGTGCTAAGAGCACAGCTAAAGGATGCAATCGGAGTTTGGAGAAGTTATGCATCAAACGCGTGAAGAGATCTGAGAAGACCAGCCGCTTCGGCTAAGTACTCTTCTCAGGCCTTGGTCCCAAGCCAGACATCTAAAGAAGTCAGGTTCTTCTTCAGCCACCTCCCCCGTCGGTGACGATTCACTCAGACGCCTCAAAGGAGGGATGGGGAGGTCACTCTCATCGGAAAAAAGTCCAGGGGACTTGGTCCAGGCTATTCAAGACCTTTCTCATAAAACTTTCTAGAAGCTAGGGCAGTGCTCCTTACCTTAAAGAAAGTCTCCCCGTGTCATTCGTTCCACATAAAGTGGTAATAGACAGCGAGGTAGTTGTAAGATACTTGAATTGACAAGGATCGAGGTCACCACCTCTCAACCAGG
Organism: Palaemon carinicauda; assembly: GCF_036898095.1. Classification (NCBI taxonomy): domain Eukaryota; kingdom Metazoa; phylum Arthropoda; class Malacostraca; order Decapoda; family Palaemonidae; genus Palaemon; species Palaemon carinicauda. Next base: position 45,999,587 of record NC_090766.1, on the reverse strand, counting down.
TGATGTTGGCCGTCTTCCGATTGGCGGAAAAGAAGAAGTGGTACCTGTCGGCAGTTCACCTTCAAGGAGTCCGCAATGTGACAGCGGACGCTCTATCCAGGTTCACACCGATAGAGTCGGAATGGTCCTTAGACGCAGGATCATTCTCCTTCATTCTGAATCAGTCCCAGAACTGCAGATAGACCTCTTTGCGACGAAAGACAACAAGAAGTTGCCCCTGTACGTGCCCCGTACGAGGACCCCTTAGCGGAAGCAGTGGACGCGATGTCCCTCGACTGGAACAGATGGTCCAAGATTTATCTGTTCCCTCCTCACAACCTTCTGTTGAGGGTCCTCAACAAACTGAGATCCTTCAAAGGGTAGCGGCAATAGTGGCCCACAAGTGGCCGAACAGCGTGTGGTTCCTCCTGGCATTGGAACTGTAGCTGAAGTTTGTACCACTACCAGATCCAGTTCTGACCCAGCGAGTCCAGAAGTCAACTGTCTGCGCTTCATTACAGAAAACCCGGACCCTGCAGTTCATGATTTTCTCTCCCTAGCGGTGAGAAAGCGTTTCGGGATTTCGAAAGCCAGTATAGACTTCATTGAGGAATATAAATGCAAATCTACTAGAAGGCAATATGAGTCATCTTGGAGAAAATGGGTGGCCTTTTGTCAAGGCGAAGATTCCGCAGGAGATCTTGACAGACTTCTGCTTATCTTTTTTCCCCACCTCCATGGTCAAGGGTTGGCAGAGAACACGATTTCAGCGTGTAAGTCTGCTTTGACAAGACCCATTCTATATGCCTTCCAGGTCGACCTAGGTAACGAGATCTTTAATAAAGTCCCGAAAGCCTGTGCTAGGCTCAGACCTTCAGCACCTCCAAAGCCCATTTCATGGTCTTTAGACAAGTTCTTCATTTCGCTTCTCTGTTGAGCAATGAAGAATGTGCGTTAAAGGATTTGACACAAAAAGTTATTTTCCTAATTTGCACTCGCGTCCGGGGCCAGGGTTAGTGAAATTGTAGCCTCTCGAGAGAGGCAGGTCGTGTTCAGTTCCTGGATGGGGAAGAACTGAACCTGTTTCCGGATCCTACGTTTCTCGCCAAGAATGAGTTACCCACCAACAGGTGGGGTCCCTGGAGAATCTGCCCTCTGAAAGAAGATGCATCTCTATGTCCAGTAGAATGCCTAAAGGTCTATCTTCATAGAACTTCAGACTTCAAGGGTGGTCAACTATTCAGGGGAGAAACATCAGGCTCAAATTTATCTCTGAATCAACTCAGAGCAAAAATCACATATTTTATTCGCAGAGCGGATCCTGACAATACACCCGCAGGTCACGATCCGAGGAAAGTTGCCTCATTCTTAAATTTCTTTAATTGCATGGATTTTGAACATCTCCGTTCATACACTGGCTGGAAGTCTTCCAGAGTGTTCTTTCGCCACTATGCGAAGCAAGTAGAGGAACTAAAAGAGATCTGTGGTAGCAGTGGGTCGCGGTGTTAACCCTACTGTTTAACTCTGCGAGGAACAGTGGTCTTAATTGGGACGATTAATTCCAGGGTGAGTGTGTAGTTACATACTGTACTACAAACTAAGTGAGGGCACTGTGTTGCCCATCCAGACTGTTCCATTTCCGAAGGTGAACCTAGCATAAGTGCAGACATGTGTGCCGAGCGTTTCTAACGCTAATGTCATTGATTTGTAATACAGGCTTTTATGACTTTGATACCTCGGTATCTTAAAAGTGACATCTAATGTTTTTCTTTCAGACAAACAAGCCCTGTTTACTATCATACTTATGCTTAAACTTTTGGGTTATCCTCTTCTTATATATATATATATATATATATATATATATATATATATATATATATATATATATATATATATATATAATTGTGGTTAACCCGTCTATTTATTGCCTGTCAATAATCTGGTTCTTGAGAACCTTGCGTCTCCTTCACCTGTGTCAATTTACTGGTATAATTGAGCATTCATTCTATGTACCTTATCTGGGATAATTCTAATAGAATTGTTCCTTTATGCAAGCTATGTTGCATTGGTTTTCCTCCTATGCGGATATAAAACCTTTGTCCAATACAAGTATTGTGCGGAAAACTGGTCGATATTTCATATTGACGCAGTGGTCCTTTACGAACTATGCTTTACTTAATATAGGGCGAGACCACTATATTAGCTTGCCTGGTATTCGTACATAGATATATGTACTCTTCGAGACTTTTCCAGAGTCTAGTAGGACTCTTCCCTGTAGGGGGCAGGAAGCTCTAACATAGTTTATAGTTAGTTGAAAAGATGTATAACGGTAACATCTTAGGTCTCTAGGTCTAGTCGACCGGGAAAAAATTACCTCCGGGGAGTACGGCACGTTCTGAGAATCCACAGATACAGTAATGCTCTGGTACACTTCCATCAGGACGACATGGCTTGAGCCCAAAAAACGGATTTTGAGCGAAGCGAAAAATCTATTTTTGGGTGAGATAGCCATGTCGTCCTGATGGACCCGCCCTTGCCTTTCTAAGAAAGGGCTGTAGGACCCCTCCCTACATACAGTATCTGTAGCACCTCGTGTACGCTACAAGGAATACAGATGGCGCCAGGATTGGCGCCAGGCACGCATACGAATCGGGGGATAGGGAAGCCTTGGGAGCGGCTCCCCTTTTTCTTTCCCGAATTCGTATCTCGTCAATCTCCCTCCTACGAGACGAATCTCTGTTCAGGTCGTAGATTGCCATGTGACGTGTCTAGAATACGTCCTCTGATATGTCGCGATATCCCTTTCACGAGGGATACTCGCTCCAGGAGTTAGAATTCTGGTACCTTAAGGTAAATTCTCTGGGAATATCGCCGTAGTTGTAATATACCCTAGGAAGCTACCCTATAGGAACTTCCATCAGGACGACATGGCTATCTCACCCAAAAATAGATTTTTCGCTTCGCTCAAAATCCGTTTTATATATATATTATATATATGTATATGTATGGATATATATATATACATATATATATATATATATATATATATATTATATATGTATATGTATGTATGTATATATTATATATATGTACTGTATATGTTTGAATATATATGTTGTGTATATATATGTATATATATATATATATATATACATCGTATAAATATACATATATACACAGACTATTCATATACTGCAAAAGCTTATATGCATGCATGTATATACACATATATAAACTATATATACGTATATATATATATATATATATATATATATATATATATATATACATATATATATATATATATATATCGATTCGTACCAGAAATAGATTGTTCTAAATCCCAAACCTGAAATAATTTAGCTGAAATCAACTATTTCAATTCGGTTTGCTTTAAGCTTCAATTACCCTTCGCCCTTCGTTCGGGTATCTTAAAGTTTCCTTCAAACTACAGAGTTGAGCGTTTAGCGTCTTCAAAACTTTTCAACTCAAATCCATAAATCAAATAACGTAGTTTATTATTATTATTATTATTATTATTGTTTTTGTTGTTGTTGTTATAAAATAAGAATGGAATTTTTCGCTAGTCCTAAAAGAATTCGGAAGAAAATCTTCTCGGATTTCCAAATGGCTTCCGAAGAAATAGCCATAGACTTAGCATGGAATTCTGAATTCCTCCAGAACGGTATCGGAAGAAAACTTTCCCGGATTTCCAAATGGCTTCAGAAGAAATAGCCATAGACTTAGCATGGAATTCTGAATGCTTCCAGAACGGAATCTCGGAACGCTTTCGGAAGAAAACTTTCTCGAATTTCCAAGTCTTCAAAGCACAGCCGTATACTTAACATGGATTTCTGAATGACTCCAGAACTGAAATTTCTTGGAGCAGTCCTGAACAACTCTTCCCCGAGCTTCAAATGACTTCTGAAGATCTGATCTTCATTTTTTCAAACGTAGCCTGCAACACCTCACATGATCTGTATGTAGCTGGGGAAATCTAACCAAGGAATTGCGAGTCAATAAGAGTAAGAGGAAATGAGTTGATGACTGGGAGAAGGATTTCACTTAACTCACAGAGATCGCGTTCTGGCGGAATAGGAAGCTGCTGGTAAGAATTATGTGTTACGTATTCGGAACACCATCAACTACAGATGGTTTTGGTTGCTGCCGAAGTTGCCGATCGTTCGTTTTATATCACCCGACCTATAGAAAGACACGGGATATTCCGTTGGCAGCTGAGCTTTGAAGATCATAATGTATGCGCCTTGAAGGATCCTTTGCTTGGGCTTTTGCGACGATGTCTTATTAAAGGAGACTTTTGGAAAAAGGACGAGGCTTTGTATCGGAAACGGATTGCGGGGAATGAGGATGGAGGCAGAATGGTTCAACTGAACGGTGAGTGACTTGTAGTTCTTCAACAGGATTGTCCCAAAATTCGCCATTGAAGTAAGGACATATCCAGACGAGATTGGTAAATATATCATGTTGCTCGTCATTTACTTTGGCATGATAGTGTATGCGGAGAAATCGATAGTATTCATCTCTTTACTCATTGCCCAGATAGGTAAAGAATAAATGCCTTCGATTTCTCTGAGGAATCTGACGAAGTGAGGACTCGCGGCACTGAAATCTCTTTTGAAATCTAGAAGGACACTGACGAACTAAGGAAAAGAGACAATGAAATCTCGAAAGAAACGGATAATCTAATGAAAAAAGATCTTGAAAACTAGAAGGCAGGAGAGAACAGCGAAGAGGAGCCTCTAATGCCAGAGGTAAGACACCTAAAATTAGAGAGCCTCTAATGCTAGAAGTAAGGCACCTCAAAATATAGATCGATGACCCTCTAATGCTAAAAGTATGAAACCTAAAAATATATATCAAAGAACTTCTAATGCTGGAAGTGTGGGAGCTAAAGAGAGATGTCAAAGAACTTCTAATGTTAGAGGTGTGGGAGCTATAAAGAGAACTCAAAGAACTTCTAATGCTTGAGGTAAAGGAGCTGAAAAGAGGTCAAAGAACTTCTAATGCTAGAGGTGTGGGAGCTAAAAAGAAGTCAAAGAATTTCTAATGCTAGAGGTGTGGGAGCTAAAAAGAGGTCAAAGAACTTCTAATGCTAGAGGTGTGGGAGCTAAAAAGAGGTCAAAGAACTTCTAATGTTAGAGGTGTGGGAGCTAAAAAGAAGTCAAAGAACTTCTAATGCTAGAGGTGTGGGAGCTAAAAATAGGTCAGAGAACTTCTAATGCTAGAGGTGTGGGAGCTAAAAAGAGGTCAAAGAACTTCTAATGTTAGAGGTGTGGGAGCTAAAAAGAAGTCAAAGAACTTCTAATGCTAGAAGTGTGGGAGCTAAAAAGAGGTCAAAGAACTTCTAATGCTAGAGGTGTGGGAGCTAAAAAGAGGTTAAAGAACTTCTAATGCAAGGGGTGTGGGAGCTAAAAAGAGGTCAAAGAACTTCTAATGCAAGGGGTGGGGGAGCTAAAAAGAGGTCAAAGAACTTCTAATGCAAGGGGTGGGGGAGCTAAAAAGAGGTCAAAGAACTTCTAATGCAAGGGGTGTGGGAGCTAAAAAAAGGTCAAAGAACTTCTAATGCAAGGGGTAGGGGAGCTAAAAAGAGGTCAAAGAACTTCTAATGCGAGGGGTGTGGGAGCTAAAAAGAGGTCAAAGAACTTCTAATGCAAGGGGTGGGGGAGCTAAAAAGAGGTCAAAGAACTTCTAATGGAAGGGGTGTGGGAGCTAAAAAGAGGTCAAAGAACTTCTAATGCAAGGGGTGGGGGAGCTAAAAAAAGGTCAAAGAACTTCTAATGCGTGGGGTGTGGGAGCTAAATAGAGGTCAAAGAACTTCTAATGCGAGGGGTGTGGGAGCTAAAAACAGGTCAAAGAACTTCTAATGCGAGGGGTATGGGAGCTAAAGAGAGGTCAAAGAACTTCTAATGCAAGGGGTGGGGGAGCTAAAAAGAGGTAAAAAAACTTCTAATGGAAGGGGTGTAGGAGCTAAAAAGAGGTCAAAGAACTTCTAATGTAAGGGGTGGGGGAGCTAAAAAGAGGTCAAAGAACTTCTAATGCAAGAGGTGGGGGAGCTAAAAAGAGGTCAAAGAACTTCTAATGCAAGGAGTGTGGGAGCTAAAAAGAGGTAAAAGAACTTCTAATGCAAGGGGTGCGGGAGCTAAAAATAGGTCAAAGAACTTCTAATGCAAGGGGTGGGGGAGCTAAAAAGAGGTCAAAGAACTTCTAATGCAAGGAGTGTGGGAGCTAAAAAGAGGTCAAAGAACTTCTAATGCAAGGGGTGGGGAAGCTAAAAAAGAGGTCAAAGAACTTCTAATGCAAGGGGTGTGGGAGCTAAAAAGAGGTCAAAGAACTTCTAATGCAAGGGGTGGGGAAGCTAAAAAGAGGTCAAAGAACTTCTAATGCAAGGGGTGTGGGAGCTAAAAAGAGGTCAAAGAACTTCTAATGTAAGGGGTGTGGGAGTTAAAAAGAGGTCAAAGAACTTCTAATGCAAGGGGTGGGGAAGCTAAAAAGAGGTTAAAGAACTTCTAATGCAAGGAGTGTGGGAGCTAAAAAGAAGTCAAAGAACTTCTAATGCAAGGGGTGGGGAAGCTAAAAAGAGGTCAAAGAACTTCTAATGCAAGGGGTGTGGGAGCTAAAAAGAGGTCAAAGAACTTCTAATGCAAGGGGTGGGGAAGCTAAAAAGAGGTCAAAGAACTTCTAATGCAAGGGGTGTGGGAGCTGAAAAGAGGTCAAAGAACTTCTAATGCAAGGGGTGGGGGAGCTAAAAAGAGGTCAAAGAACTTCTAATGCAAGGGGTGTGGGAGCTAAAAAGAGGTCAAAGAACTTCTAATGTAAGGGGTGTGGGAGTTAAAAAGAGGTCAAAGAACTTCTAATGCAAGGGGTGGGAAGCTAAAAAGAGGTCAAAGAACTTCTAATGCAAGGAGTGTGGGAGCTAAAAAGAGGTAAAAAAAACTTCTAATGCAAGGGGTGGGGAAGCTAAAAAGAGGTAAAAAAAACTTCTAATGCAAGGAGTGTGGGAGCTAAAAAGAGGTCAAAGAACTTCTAATGCAAGGGGTGGGGGAGCTAACAAGAGGTCAAAGAACTTCTAATGCAAGGAGTGTGGGAGCTAAAAAGAGGTCAAAGAACTTCTAATGCAAGGGGTGGGGAAGCTAAAAAGAGGTCAAAGAACTTCTAATGGAAGGGGTGGGGGAGCTAAAAAGAGGTCAAAGAACTTCTAATGCTTGAGGTGTGGGAGCTAAAAAGAGGTCAAAGAACTTCTAATGCAAGGGGTGCGGAAGCTAAAAAGAGGTCAAAGAACTTCTAATGCTAGGAGTGTGGGAGCTAAAAAGAGGTCAAAGAACTTCTAATGGAAGGGGTGGGGGAGCTAAAAAGAGGTCAAAGAACTTCTAATGCAAGGGTTGGGGGAGCTAAAAAGAGGTCAAAGAACTTCTAATGGAAGGGGTGTGGGAGCTAAAAAGAGGTCAAAGAACTTCTAATGCAAGGGGTGGGGGAGCTAAAAAGAGGTAAAAGAACTTCTAATGTTTGAGGTGTGGGAGCTAAAAAGAGGTCAAAGAACTTCTAATGCAAGGGGTGGGGAAGCTAAAAAGAGGTCAAAGAACTTCTAATGCTAGAAGTGTGGGAGCTAAAAAGAGGTCAAAGTACTTCTAATGCAAGGGGGTGGGGGAGCTAAAAAGAGGTCAAAGAACTTCTAATGCAAGGGGTGGGGGAGCTAAAAAGAGGTCAAAGAACTTCTAATGCGAGGGGTGGGAGCTAAAAAGAGGTCAAAGAACTTCTAATGCAAGGGGTGGGGAAGCTAAAAAGAGGTAAAAGAACTTCTAATGCTTGAGGTGTGGGAGCTAAAAAAAGGTCAAAGAATTTCTAATGCAAGGGGTGCGGAAGCTAAAAAGAGGTCAAAGAACTTCTAATGCAAAGGGTGGGGGAGCTAAAAAGAGGTCAAAGAACTTCTAATGCATGGGGTGGGGGAGCTAAAAAGAGGTCAAAGAACTTCTAATGCAAGGGGTGTGGGAGCTAAAAAGAGGTGAAAGAACTTCTAATGCAAGGGGTGGGGGAGCTAAAAAGAGGTCAAATAATTTCTAATGCAAGGGGTGGGGGAGCTAAAAAGAGGTCAACGAACTTCTAATGCAAGGGTTGGGGGAGCTAAAAAGAGGTCAAAGAACTTCTAATGCAAGGGTTGGGGGAGCTAAAAAGAGGTCAAAGAACTTCTAATGCAAGGGGTGTGGGATCTAAAAAGAGGTAAAAGAACTTCTAATGCAAGGGGTGGGGGAGCTAAAAAGAGGTCAAATAATTTCTAATGCAAGGGGTGGGGGAGCTAAAAAGAGGTCAAGGAACTTCTAATGCAAGGGTTGGGGGAGCTAAAAAGAGGTCAAAGAACTTCTAATGCAAGGGGTGGGGAAGCTAAAAAGAGGTCAAAGAACTTCTAATGCAAGGATTGTGGGAGCTAAAAAAGAGGTCAAAGCACTTCTAATGCAAGGTGTGGGAGCTAAAAAGAGGTCAAAGAACTTCTAATGCAAGGGGTGTGGGAGCTAAAAAGAGGTCAAAGAACTTCTAATGCAAAGGGTGGGGGAGCTAAAAAGAGGTCAAAGAACGTCTAATGCAAGGGGTGGGGAAGCTAAAAAGAGGTCAAAGAACTTCTAATGCAAGGAGTGTGGGAGCTAAAAAGAGGTCAAAGAACTTCTAATGCAAGGGGTGCGAAGCTAAAAAGAGGTCAAAGAACTTCTAATGCAAGGGGTGTGGGAGCTAAAAAGAGGTCAAAGAACTTCTAATGCAAGGGGTGTGGGAGCTAAAAAGAGGTCAAAGGACTTCTAATGCAAGGGGTGTGGGAGCTAAAAAGAGGTCAAAGAACTTCTAATGCAAGGGGTGTGGGAGCTAAAAAGAGGTCAAAGAACTTCTAATGCAAGGGGTGGGGAAGCTAAAAAGAGGTCAAAGAACTTCTAATGCAAGGAGTGTGGGAGCTAAAAAGAGGTCAAAGCACTTCTAATGCAAGGGGTGGGGGAGCTAAAAAGAGGTCAAAGAACTTCTAATGCAAGGGGTGTGGGAGCTAAAAAGAGGTCAAAGAGCTTCTAATGCAAGGGGTGGGGAAGCTAAAAAGAGGTCAAAGAACTTCTAATGCAAGGGGTGTGGGAGCTAAAAAGAGGTCAAAGAGCTTCTAATGCAAGGGGTGGGGAAGCTAAAAAGAGGTCAAAGAACTTCTAATGCAAGGGGTGGGGGAGCTAAAAAAAGGTCAAAGAACTTCTAAAGCGTGGGGTGTGGGAGCTAAATAGAGGTCAAAGAACTTCTAATGCGAGGGGTGTGGGAGCTAAAAACAGGTCAAAGAACTTCTAATGCGAGGGGTATGGGAGCTAAAGAGAGGTCAAAGAACTTCTAATGCGAGGGGTGTGGGAGCTAAAAAGAGGTCAAAGAACTTCTAATGTAAGGGGTGGGGGAGCTAAAAAGAGGTCAAAGAACTTCTAATGCAAGAGGTGGGGGAGCTAAAAGGAGGTAAAAAAACTTCTAATGGAAGGGGTGTAGGAGCTAAAAAGAGGTCAAAGAACTTCTAATGTAAGGGGTGGGGGAGCTAAAAAGAGGTCAAAGAACTTCTAATGCAAGAGGTGGGGGAGCTAAAAAGAGGTCAAAGAACTTCTAATGCAAGGAGTGTGGGAGCTAAAAAGAGGTAAAAGAACTTCTAATGCAAGGGGTGCGGGAGCTAAAAATAGGTCAAAGAACTTCTAATGCAAGGGGTGGGGGAGCTAAAAAGAGGCCAAAGAACTCCTAATGCAAGGAGTGTGGGAGCTAAAAAGAGGTCAAAGAACTTCTAATGCAAGGGGTGGGGAAGCTAAAAAAGAGGTCAAAGAACTTCTAATGCAAGGGGTGTGGGAGCTAAAAAGAGGTCAAAGAACTTCTAATGCAAGGGGTGGGGAAGCTAAAAAGAGGTCAAAGAACTTCTAATGCAAGGGGTGTGGGAGCTAAAAAGAGGTCAAAGAACTTCTAATGTAAGGGGTGTGGGAGTTAAAAAGAGGTCAAAGAACTTCTAATGCAAGGGGTGGGGAAGCTAAAAAGAGGTTAAAGAACTTCTAATGCAAGGAGTGTGGGAGCTAAAAAGAAGTCAAAGAACTTCTAATGCAAGGGGTGGGGAAGCTAAAAAGAGGTCAAAGAACTTCTAATGCAAGGGGTGTGGGAGCTAAAAAGAGGTCAAAGAACTTCTAATGCAAGGGGTGGGGAAGCTAAAAAGAGGTCAAAGAACTTCTAATGCAAGGGGTGTGGGAGCTGAAAAGAGGTCAAAGAACTTCTAATGCAAGGGGTGGGGGAGCTAAAAAGAGGTCAAAGAACTTCTAATGCAAGGGGTGTGGGAGCTAAAAAGAGGTCAAAGAACTTCTAATGTAAGGGGTATGGGAGTTAAAAAGAGGTCAAAGAACTTCTAATGCAAGGGGTGGGAAGCTAAAAAGAGGTCAAAGAACTTCTAATGCAAGGAGTGTGGGAGCTAAAAAGAGGTAAAAAAAACTTCTAATGCAAGGGGTGGGGAAGCTAAAAAGAGGTAAAAAAACTTCTAATGCAAGGAGTGTGGGAGCTAAAAAGAGGTCAAAGAACTTCTAAAGCGAGGGGTGGGGGAGCTAACAAGAGGTCAAAGAACTTCTAATGCAAGGAGTGTGGGAGCTAAAAAGAGGTCAAAGAACTTCTAATGCAAGGGGTGGGGAAGCTAAAAAGAGGTCAAAGAACTTCTAATGGAAGGGGTGGGGGAGCTAAAAAGAGGTCAAAGAACTTCTAATGCTTGAGGTGTGGGAGCTAAAAAGAGGTCAAAGAACTTCTAATGCAAGGGGTGCGGAAGCTAAAAAGAGGTCAAAGAACTTCTAATGCTAGGAGTGTGGGAGCTAAAAAGAGGTCAAAGAACTTCTAATGGAAGGGGTGGGGGAGCTAAAAAGAGGTCAAAGAACTTCTAATGCAAGGGTTGGGGGAGCTAAAAAGAGGTCAAAGAACTTCTAATGGAAGGGGTGTGGGAGCTAAAAAGAGGTCAAAGAACTTCTAATGTTTGAGGTGTGGGAGCTAAAAAGAGGTCAAAGAACTTCTAATGCAAGGGGTGGGGAAGCTAAAAAGAGGTCAAAGAACTTCTAATGGAAGGGGTGGGGGAGCTAAAAAGAGGTCAAAGAACTTCTAATGTTTGAGGTGTGGGAGCTAAAAAGAGGTCAAAGAACTTCTAATGCAAGGGTTGGGGGAGCTAAAAAGAGGTCAAAGAACTTCTAATGGAAGGGGTGGGGGAGCTAAAAAGAGGTAAAAGAACTTCTAATGTTTGAGGTGTGGGAGCTAAAAAGAGGTCAAAGAACTTCTAATGCAAGGGGTGGGGAAGCTAAAAAGAGGTCAAAGAACTTCTAATGCTAGAAGTGTGGGAGCTAAAAAGAGGTCAAAGTACTTCTAATGCA
>NC_090766.1:45973215-45983215 GCF_036898095.1 Palaemon carinicauda | reverse complement strand
CCGCTTACACGAGTATAACCGTTGGCAAACATGGATTGCTAAGATATACCGTCTATATTGATCGATAGACAAATTATTTTCGATTCAATAGTACTGTTCAGTCAATTTCAACCACCCTACTCTCTTCCTTGGTAAATATATGTATCAATGTCATGTGTAAATATCAGTAACATTCGGTTTTTTACGCTCATTCATGATCTGTTGGTGTGCATATACCCTTTGCTAAATTAAGCGCTTTTGTTTTCTTGTCTGAATTTACTTCGACATGACCTTTTAAAAGAGATTAAAACATATGTTGCAACACTCGTCAAGCGATACTAAAATTTTCGAGGGAGTAAGATGAAATCTCAAAAATCTCTACTATGACTTTTTCATAGGTTCTTTTCAGTATCTTGGGTAAAACTCCTATCTATTGAAAGTGAAAATTTAAATGGGTTTACAATGTAATTTGGTTGCTACGATTTTTGTACAATATGAGTTGTAAATATTGAAATGTGATATGGTTATCAAATCTACGTGGCGTAAAAACTCCACTAATTTTATCATTGTTCAATAAATTTACTGGTTCTATATGTAATATGTTTCATACAATGCTGAGGTTTTAATTTGCAAGGCAACTAGTGTGGTGGTCTTTGTTAATTTTCTAAAAAATAATACATTAGATAGGAAGAAATCTGAAAAAAAGAAAATCTTCATAGAAAAAAAGTATTTTTTTTTTCAGAGAAATATCTAATATGAAGAAATTAAAAAGGTTTCATGATAAAATGTTTGGATTTTACGAAAACCTTCAAACTTGGATAAAACTAAAACTAAAAAATCAACATCCGTTCAGTAGTTGCTACAAGAATAATGTAATAAGAGAGATGTGGAAAATTTAAATAATTCTCTCTCTCTCTCTCTCTCTCTCTCTCTCTCTCTCTCTCTCTCTCTCTCTCTCTCTCTCTCTCTCTCTCTCATACGCACTTACACCCAAGTATTAAAAAAAATGATTACATATGAGCTGGAAATAAAGAAATTGTGTTTCTGATGAGTCAAGTTTGAAGAAGTGGAGAGGCTAACTACAATTCAAAGAGTCAAGAATTGCTATTGGTTGATAATTTGAACGGAATGATGCAGACGCTCCAATAATCACAGATATAATTCAGAGATAGTCAACTGATATGAGGTTTATCGGGAATGTATAATAATGTCCTAAAAGTAACTGCAGAGATTACTGCTGAAATGCTTCATATATTTCATCGGATACTGTTATTGTTTAAAGCAATTTGACCTTATCATATTAATCATAAAGTGAAAACGGTTTCAAATACTTGGAAAATAGCTCTAAAAGCCCGGTCACACCGCCCGAACGTTGCTGGAACGTTCCTTGAACGGTAGGGAGGTGGACCAAACCCTCGAAAATTTAATTTAACGTTTTTACGTTCGGTCTTTATTTGGCTGCTGAACGTAGCATATCCTCGCATATTTTCTGAGTTTTCTTACACCTCTATTATGGAAGTTGCTAATTTATGCAATAAGGGTATTGGTATACAGGACGTTGAAAAGCGTAGCGGAGTGATATTACAATCACCAACCTGTAAAGATAATAACAATGTAGGGTAAAAATTACGGTCGCTGTATCTTAATTAAAATTACGGGTTTTTTTTTAACAGTTTATTAAAAAAAAAAAAAAGCGACTGAAACTTTTCGACATCCTGTATACCAATACCCTTATTGCATAAATTAGAAACTTCCATAATAGAGGTGTAAGAAAACTCAGGAAATATGCGAAGATTTGCTACGTTCAGTAGCCTAATAAAGACCGAACGTAAAATCGTTAAATTAAATTTTCGAGGGTTTGGTCCACCTCCCTACCGTTCAAGGAACGCTCCAGCAACGTTCGGGCTGTGTGACCGGGCCTTAAAATAGCTTAACATGCGTAAGCTTCCTGGGTAGGTATAGCGACAATGATAATTTCGAATATTTCCTTTTCTCTAGTTTATCATTTTCACATTAAAGTAATCTGCGGAATTTATTTTACACAAAAAACAATGAATACACACAAATACATACGGAGAAGTACGAATGCAGTATAGGCAAGAAATATACTGTACATAGCTATGTAAGTGTGCAGTAATATGTTTACATATTAAGTAACTTTATAAATAAATGAGTCAATGCTAATACCAATTCCCTAATATCGCAAGAGGGTCTGCCCTCTCTTTTATTCTTCTCCTGTACTTCTCTTTCTCCCTATTTCCTTAATCTTTCCCATCCTGAGTACCTGCCTTTGAGCTCTAAACTGGATTGTATCCAGGGGTACTCTTCCTTTCCCCATATTCCCCACTTTCCTATTCTTATTATTATTATTATTATTATTATTATCATTATTATTAAATGAGTCAATGACGCAGGCATACCAAGCTGCATAACATTACACGGCATGAAAGACTTTACACTTTACAACCTCATTCATTAGAAAATAAACACGTGTCTTGAATGCACATGCGAATTAGGTCCGGTCATTCATCCAAGATAAACTCGATAGATATGACATAACGGACAAAGGCAGCAATCGCGTTTCAAACCGGTGTGGGTCATCTTGACACGTTCCGAAACCGGTTACCGATCAATGTTTGATAATGGTGTGTGCGCACGCAAGCTATTGACCTTACGCTAGCAAGAACTCTTATAAATTATAAGTCCTTACATTTTATGACTAATATATTAGATAATATAACAATCCATCTCCTAACTACTTATTTTCATGTCACCCCCCCCCCCAAAAAAAAAAGGATTGAAGAGTTGACTGGAACGTTGAAGTAAGGACCCCATTCATGAAGAAAACATGCGCATTGTATAACAGCGGCTTGTGAAAAAAATACATTGGGTATAGTGATAAGTGCAATGGGTCACATGAAGACCAGAGGACTGTTCTCGAGAACTGAAGGAGGCATTGAACAAATTTCTACATCTTCCCGCTAGTACTGTAACCTTCTTAAACTTATTTTATTATATTTTCAATTGAATTAAGACTTCTATGTAAGGGCAATCTTAAACTTATATGTTTCTCTGAAGGAGTTGCGACACCAATAAGAACAGTGATATATATATATATATATATATATATATATATATATATATATATATATATATATATATTACAATGTACACACACACATATATACAGTACATATATATATATATATATATATATATATATATATATATATATATATATATATATATATAGTGTGTGTGTGTGTGTGTACACTGTATATATATAATCACGAAACACCTGGACAAGGTCAAGTCTAACAAGAAGACTGATAATAATAGTAGATATAGATTATTATCATCATCATCTAATAAAAAACAACATTAGTAGGCTATTCCTTTCCTTGGATTTATTCGCGTGATCATTACAAGGACTGACTCAGCAGAAAAGAAATTGAAGAAACTTTTGTGATCACTATAGGTATTCTGGGAAAAATATTGCTACTGACTGCTACTACTTTCAATAATAATAATAATAATAATAATAATAATAATAATAATAATAATAATAATAATAATAATACAGTAATAATAATAATACCGTTTAGGAAAACATTTGTAGAGTGGTGTCCTCTCTACAGGCGTAATATTTTGCAAGACCTGGATTTAGCAACCGGGGCAAATTACTCTCAGAAAAGTATTGATAGAACACCTTCGCCACGCGACCCGAGCCACTGTCGGAGCGAATTTCTACGGATGAGTTTAGTGACTGTAATCATACTGCCACGCGAGGAAGTGTCAAACCACCTCTTGACATATTCGTAGGGAGAGAGGTTACCTGAAAATTCTCGATTGAGAGCAATCATTGCTTTGAAATCTTAACCTCAAGAACTCTTACTTTCTTGAAATGCTCCTATGAACAACTATACATTATTTTAATATTTACATGGAGGGAAGCTACTTCCTTGAAATGTAGTATTCACCTTGAAAGCATAATCAAAGGAAAACCTAGAACCATCAAAGAAGCTACAGGTATGTTCTTGAAAACAGTAGAAAACATAGAGACAATAGATGCAATAGTTACGTTAATCTTGAAACCATAATCAGTGGAAAACCCTAGGGACAACAAAGATGCTACAGGTGTGTTCGTCTTGAAAACATAATCAATGGAAAACCTAGAGACAATAAAGATGCTACAGGTGTGTTCGTCTTGAAAATATAATAAGTGGAAAATCCATACAACAAAGATGCTATACGTGTGTTCTTCTTGAAAAAAATAATCAGTGGAAACCCCTAGAGACAATAAAGATGCTACAGGTCTGTTGGTCTTGAAAACATAATCAGTAGAAAACATAGAGACAATAGATGCAACAGTTACGTTAATCTTGAAACCATAATCAGTGGAAAACCCTAGAGACAACAAAGATGCTACAAGTGTGTTCGTCTTGACACATTATCAGGTGTGTTCATCTTGAAAATATAATCAGTGGTAAACCCTACAGACAACAAAGGTGCTACAGGATTGTTCGTCGTGAAAATATAATCAGTGGAAAATCCTTGAGACAACAAAGATGCTACAGGTGCGTTCGTCTTGAAAATATAATCATTGGAAAATCCTAGAGACAACAAAGATGCTACAGGTGTTTTCGTCTTGAAAATATAATCAGTGGAAAATCCTTGAGACAACAAAGATGCTACAGGCGCGTTCGTCTTGAAAATATAATCATTGGAAAATCCTAGAGACAACAAAGATGCTACAGGTGTTTTCGTCTTGAAAATATAATCAGTGGTAAACCCTACAGACAACAAAGATGCTACAGGTGTGTTCATCGTGAAAAAATAATCAATGGAAACCCCTAGAGACAAGAAAGATGCTACAGGTGTGTTCGTCTTGAAAATATAATCAGTGGAAAACCTATAGACAATAAAGATGCAATATTTACATTAATCCTAAAACCATAATCAATGGAAAACCCTAGAGACAACAAAGATGCAACAGGTGTGTTCGTCTTGAAAAGATAATCAGTTGAAAACCTAGAGACAACAAAGATGCTACAGGTGTGTTCACCTTGAACCCATAATCAGTGGAAAACCTAGAGACAACAAAGATGCTACATGTGTGTTCGTCTTGAAAAGATAATCAGTGGAAACCCCTAGAGACAACAAAGATGCTACACATGTGTTCGTCTTGGAAATATAATCACTGGTAAACCCTAGAGACAAAAAAGATGCTACAGGTATATTCATCTTGAAAATATAATCAGTGGAAAACCCTAAAGACAACAATAATGCTACATGTGTGTTCGTCTTGAAAATATAAGTGGGAACCATAGAGACAATAAAGATGCAACAGTTACCTTAATCTTTAAACCATAATTAATGGAAACCCTAGACAACAAAGATACTATGGGTGTGTTTGTCAGGGAATTATAATCAATGGAAACCCCCAGAGACATCAAAGATGCTACAGGTGTGTTCGTCTTGAAAAAATAATCAGTGGAAACCCTAGAGACATCAAAGATGCTACAGGTGTGTTCGTCTTGAGAATATAATCAGTTGAAAACCTAAAGATAACAAAGATGCTACAGGTATGTTTGTCTTTAAAAGATAATGTGTTGAAACCCTAGAGACAACAGTTGCAATAGGCGTGTTCATTATGGAAAATAATCTGTGGAAACCCTAGAGACAACAAGGATGTTACATGTGTGTTTGTCCTGAAAAAAATAATTTGTTGATACGCTAGAGACAACAGATGCTACAGGTTTGTTCGTCTTGAAAACAAAATCAGTGGTAAACCTATAGACAACAAAGATGCTGCAAATGTGTTTGCCTTGAAAATATGAACAATAGAAAACCTAGAAGAGGCTACAGGTGTGTTCGACTTGAAAACCTACTCAGTGAAAAACCTAAAGACAACAAACATGCTACAGGTGTGTTTGCCTTGAAAATATAGTCAATGGAAAACCCAGAAGAGGCTACAGGTGTGTTCAACTTGAAAACTTAATCAGTGGAAAACATAGAGACAACTAAGATGCTACAGGTGTGTTAGTCTTGAAAACATAAACAAAGGAAAACCTAGAGCTAATCTGACACTGGGGCAGAAAAAGCAAGAGCCACCTAAACCCTTGGATAAGTCTGTCTATCTTAGGAAAAAATCCCACTTAAGCAAAGTGGAAAATGTTTGTTTTGATAAATATTTTTTTTAAATGAAAAAGGATGTTGATGTTTGATCTCACTCCTAGAAAATATAAATAAACAGAATAAAACATTCTTTTGTGTAAGGTAGAACGGCCACTCCACGGGTCATCATGTTCATTGAAATATATTTTTGGGGCCCACTGTTGGCAGGATTAGCTGCTGTAATAGTGTTGATTCTAATAGTGGTAGGGATGTATATTTCAAAACCTTCGTATGACACCATTCAGGAGAACACTGGGAAGTATTTCTGGTGCTGTACCCGCCTTGCTGCTATGGTTCTCAAAGAGGCATTTCTGTTGATTTATGTCAAGCTTCAGACAAACAATGGGCACATGAGTATCAATGATTTTTGTCAGTTGGTAGGAAAAAGTTACCCAGGACAATTTTTCAGATTTCCTGATGAGCGAGCCAAGCTCCATAAGGACCCTATGACAGAATTTTTGGATGTTCCTTTCATGTGCAGAGTCCTTACAGATGTACTTCCTTCGTGCAGTGTGGAAGTCCCATACAGGTTGTCAAGAATAGCTAATGACCTGCGCATAAAAAGAAACAAAATTTGTCACGAGGATTTCTTCATTGACAGCAATACACTCAAGAGAGAATTCAGTAACTTCAAGGAGATTTTTTCAGAGGCCCTTGGCGAAGCCGGTAGGGTCACTGGCACTAACGTTTCTGACAGAATACGATGTATTGAAGATGAAATGGACAAAGCTTTGGCTGGGCCAGCTCTCCAAAATACAAATCAAATTCTTTCTGAGGTTTCCAAAGTTCGAAATGAACGGGTAGGGTCCGCCATGACACAAACGCGAAGAAACCTCATGTCCGCAGTCAGGGATCTCAAGAATACAGACGCAGCCATCAAAGCCCACTTCCAGATAAAAGATAATCCAATAATGAGACCAATAATAAATAATCAAGAGGGAGTTGAACTTCCCACATTGAAGATTGGTCAGAGGAAGATCTCTATACCAAAGTTCCTTCTCATTTGCTTTAAACTGACCGATACACATAACGCGCCAATCCTGGTCTTCTGGAGTTCAGAAATTGGCACCAGGAAGGTAATGCTACACCATCTCAGGGACGAATGGGCCACAAAGTCACAAGTTATATACGGGTTGGATTCCTTTGATTTGGTAATACTGATTGACGGCAATGAGAACTTGAACAGTAGCTTGGATCAATGCAAACACACTCAAATTTCCTTTGATAAACAGGAGACTAAAAATCTGCTGAAGGAGATGAAGGTTCTCTTTCTCTTAGACGAAGTGGAACCATCGTCGTTGCTGTTGCAGCAGTTTCTGTCAGAATTCCCTCAGGCTTATTTCATAATAACGACACCGTCAAAGGAGCGCTTCAAGTTCGAACAAATAGGCCTTAGCTGTCAACGCAAGGTAGTCCCTATCCAGTTGATGTCGAAAAAAAACTTTTACCAAAAAAGCACATAGAAGTTTGTGAAATTGAAAATAACAAAATGTGCAACATGAAAGGTTTTTAAGTAGATTCCAATCTCATTTAAAGAACTGATTTGAGGTAACTTGTGGGGTCCACTTTAATGTGATAAAGATAAGTTCATCTGGGCCTACTGCTGTAGTTGTTGACAATATAAGTCAGAAAGTGTGAAAGAATTTCAGTGGATTTGATATTATGGGTTTACAAGAGTTTACTGTTATTGAATTTTGTGAAAATAAGTTTGATAAGAAATTGAGAGAGAGAGAGAGAGAGAGAGAGAGAGAGAGAGAGAGAGAGAGAGAGAGAGAGAGAGAGAGAGAGAGAATTATCACCCAGATAGCATCAGGAGAAATGTTAAGGAAAGTGCCCAATATAATATCTGCACTTTCGTGTAGACGTAACAGTTCCCCCTTTACTTAAACCAGATGGTCTTGTCACTCACTGTCCAAAGGAAAAAGCAACCTTTTTGACTAATGTGCTTAACAGTAAGCAAAGTAATGAAAAACTTTATCTTCTCATCCCTGTTTTATTGAGACTAAACTAGTTTAGATTTTCTGTCTTGTGTTATAAACGTTCTCTTGATGGACTTTGATGCTTTTAGAGGTGTAGAACCGAATGTCATTTTCCTTTTTTTTTATAAAGACTGCATATTTCTTAGCTCCTAGGTTATCTGTTATTTTCTAGAAGTTAGCAAGATGTTCTTTTAGCACTTGCTGGAGAGTTGGTAATGTTACTCCTCTATGTAAGTGTGCTTGTGATAGCTCAAGGTCCAGTTGATTACCGCCCAATTTCCATAACTCCCATATTATCTAAAGTTTTTGAACGTCTTCTGGCAAAACGTCTAAATAGATCTGCTGAACGCAATCATCTATTCCATATTTTGCAATTTGGCTTTGTAAAGGCCTAGGAGCATGAGACGTGCTTCTTACTATCGCCAATGCTGTACTGAAATAGTTGACTGTGGTCAGGAAGTTTGCATGATTGGTCTTGATTTTAGTGCTGCCTTTGACCATGTTAATCATGAGGACCTGTTTTGAAATTAAAACAGTTGGGAGTGGGTGGGTCTTTTCTTAGCATCATTATTGAATTTTTAAGTAATAAAATGCAAAGAGTTGTTGTTGATGGCTACCATAGTGAGTATAGGAATGTGATATCTGATGTTCACCATGGCAGTGTTCTTGTCAAATTAGTTTTCATACTATATACACATGACATGTGGTTTGGCCTAGAAAGCAAACTCGTTTCATATGCAGATGATGCTACTCTGCATAAATTAAACCACCTGAATGTAGATTTAGGGTTGCTGAATCCCTTAATAGAGATCTAGCTAAAATTAGTGCATGGGGCAAATTATGGGACCTGAAGTTGAATCCTAACGAAACTCAAAGAAGGATTGTAAGTCGAGGACAGTGGCTCCTCAACATCAGGATCTCAGCATTGATACTGTTTTTTTTTTGTATAACTGTATAACTATAAATTTTATGTGTAATTCTTGAGAGCAAATTTACTTTTGAGAAACATATTCATTCTGTCTCTTCTTCTATTGCACAAAAATTGGTTTATTGAGAAAGTCTTTCAAGATTTTAGGTGAAAATTTTATTCTGAAGAAGTCTTTTAACTCTCATTCTGTCTTGTTTCGAGTACTGTTCTGTCTGGTCTTCAGGTGCTGAATCTCCATCTTAATTTGTTGGGACAGGAACTTATGGTCTATCAAATTTCTTATCCCTGATCTAGATATTAATCTTTAGCACCGTCGTTCAATTAGTCAATTATTTCTTTATGCATGTTGCATAAGGATTTTTCATAATTCTGACCATCCTACACATTCAGATCTTCATGGACAATACCATGCTGTTCGTAATACTAGGTATGCAGTTAATGCTAATAGTCATGCCTTCTCCATTATAAGGCTCAATACTACACGGTGTTCTAGAAGTTTTATTTCAGCTGTGAATAAGTTGTGGAATGATCTTCCTAATCAGGTAGTTGAATCGGTGAAACTTCAAAAGTTCAACCTTGCAGCAAATATTTTAATATTGAACAGACTAAAATAAGTCTCTCTTTATAGTTTATATAAGAAAGATATATTTTAATATTGTTACTGTTCTTAAAATCATCATCATTTCCTCATACGCCTATTGACGCAAAGGGCCTTGGTTAGATTTCGCCAGTGGTTTCTATCTTGAGCTTTTAATTCAATAATTCATTCATCATCTACTTTGCGCTGCATAGTCCTCAGCCATGTAAGACTGGGTCTCCCACCTCTTCTAGTCCCTTGTGGAACCCAGCTGAACGTTTGGTGAACTAATCTCTCTTGGGGAGTGCGAAGAGCATGCCCAAACCATCTTCATCTACCCCTCATCATGATCTCATCCAC